>NC_092153.1:24193666-24493666 GCF_045791955.1 Oncorhynchus clarkii lewisi
CCCCCAACAACAACCACAACCCTGCACGTGGAAATGAAGAATCCCACCTTTTGTTACGGTCTACATTCCAACTGGAACCCTATTCCCCAAATAGTGCACTACTTTTGACTAGGGCCCATAGAGTTCTGGTCAAAAGTAGTGCACTGTGTAGGGAATAGGGTGTCATTTGGGATACAGACACTGCCTGTGTATGTGAGAAGGAGCTAGTCTCCCGTGTGCACTGGTAAGCATGCTAGTTCTGGTTCGTGAATGAAGGCATAGGTGTGTGTGTGTGTGTGTGTGTGTATGCACGTGGGTGTCAATGTGTATTCTCAGTGTGAATAAAACATTTCCTTTTTTTTTTAAAGTATTGCTCACTACCCCCAGGTAGGGATATGAGAAACTCCTCCATAAAGCTGCACTGTTAAGATAGCATAAAATATTCAGGAAAGCTTCCAAGATACTCTGATGATGCAAGTGGTTCCATAAGCCACCTCTGGCTAAAGGGTGGGAGCCTGAAACCAGTGAGAGAATCATCCAAATGAAAATAAGGCTGTAACTTCAGCTTGGCCACAACCACCAAAACACAATTCAAATCAATCAAATGTATTTTTTTTTATATAGCCCTTCGTACATCAGCTGATATCTCAAAGTGCTGGACAGATACTAGACTCACAATCAAAACACAAAATTAGTTTAACGATCACCAAGAGTTTCTTAACTCTCAACTAGTGATCCACTGATATGACATTGTTGCCCGATACCCGATATTTTCCTTGCCCCCCCCCCCCAAAAAAAGAATCTATACAAATAACCGATATTTAACATTTTAGCAGCCTTTTAACCATTCTAGTACAGTTAACACACACACACATTGATGCAGCGGTCTAAGGCACTGCATCTCAGTGCAAGAGGCGTCACTACACTCTCTGGTTCAAATCCAGGCTGTATCACATCCGGCCGTGATTGGGAGTCCCATAGGGCAGCGCACAATTGGCCCAGCATCGTCCGGGTTTGGCCGTCATTGTAAATAAGAATTTTTCTTAGCCGACTTGCCTAGTTAAATAAAGGCTACACACACACACACCACACTGACCAAAAGGTATTTTGCTGCCATTTACGTATGTCCCCACTACCAGTAAAACGTAATCAAAACCAATTTTTCACTTACTTGCCGAGCTGTTTCTTTGTTAATTTGTTCAGTCGTTTCATTCTCAACCAGGATTTCTATGGAGATACACCGTTTGAGGCTTTGACGTGTCAAATAAGCTTGTTGACCAATCAGGACCTGAATATGACTGCACATCATATAATAAAGGCGTTCATATATTTTTTACGTAGTTATTACACCATCACTCGTATTTCATGTGTCACAACGATTCATCGATACGTATGCTATGATGCGGGTAAATGATGCGGGTAAACTTGTCTCGCCCACCTACTGTGCTGGTCATAAAAAAAGCTAGCTAGCTCATGGATGCCGACAATGTTCTTCCCCAAAAACATAGCAAAACGACATCTGTTTCAGTAGCTATAGCTAGCTAACTATATAGCTAGGTGTCATCGTCTAAAATAACCCTAATTTATAAGACAGTTCTTATTTGAATAATGGTGGTTGGATCCATCTATGTGAAGCTAGCCACAATAAGAATTAGCCACAACAGTAGACTTTGCAGTTAGCCTTCAAAATAAGATTATGTCATTGACAGTGATGCAAATGAATACAAATTGTAGAATTATGCCATAATTTAATAGATCATGCTAAACGAGGTTGGAATGTTATATAAAAATCGGGGGGTGTATGTAATAGTCCGATGGCCATTTGATTAATTGTTCAGCAGTCTTATGGCTTGGGGGTAGAAGCTGTTGAGGAGCCTTTTGGTCCTAGACTTGGCGCTCCAGTACCGCTTGTCGTGCAGTGAAAGAGAAAACAGTCTCTGACTTGGGTGACTGACAATTTTTTGGGCTTTCCTCTGACACCGCCTATTAAAATAGGTCCTGGATGGCAGGAAGCTTGGCCCCAGTGATGTACTGGGCCATACACACTACCCTCTGTAGCGCCTTACGGTCAGTTGCCGAGCAGTTGCCATACCAGGCGGTGATGCAGCCAGTCAGGATGCTCTCCATGGTGCAGTTGTAGAACTTTGAGGATCTGAGGACCAATGCCAAATCTTTTCAGTCTCCTGAGGGTGAAAGGTTTTGTTGTGCCCTCTTCACGACTGTCTTGGTGCATTTGGACCATGATAGATCATTGGTGATGTGGACACCAAGGAACTTGAAACGCTCAACCCGCTCCACTACAGCCCCGTCGATGTTAATGGGGGCCTGTTCGGCCCGCCTTTTCCTGTAGTCCACAATCAGCTCCTTTGTCTTGATCACATTGAAAGAGAGGTTGTTGTCCTGGCACCACACTGCCAGGTCTCTGACTTCCCCCCTACAGGCTGTCGACGTTGTCGGTGATCAGGCCTACCACTGTTGGGTCGTCAGCAAATTTGATGGTGTTGGAGTTGTGTTTGGCCACGTAGTCATGGGTGAACAGGGAGTACAGGAGGGGATTAAATACACACCCCTGAAAGGTCCCAGTGTTGAGGATCAGCGTGACAGACATGTTGTTGCCTACCCTTACCACCTGGGGGCGGGTCATCAGGAAGTCAAGGATCCAGTTGCAGAGGGAGGTGTTTAGTCCCAGGGTCCTTTACTAAAAACTCTTCACAATTGTGTTCTGTGGGTGTCACCGAGTAGACTGATACCCCATTGATTGCTTCACATTTCAACCTTGTTTAACATTATCTAGTCTAAATAAGGCATGACTCAACCAATTGTAACCTTCTGCGGTACTTTTATTTTGAAGGCAAACCTCAAATTCCATTATTGTGCCTAATCCTTATTGTGGCTAGCTTCACCACACGTATCCTGGAAGGACATTGACCTCATCCCGTCAGTTGAGGATGCCTGGTCTTTCTTTAAAAGTAACTTCCTCACCATTTTAGATAAGCATGCTCCGTTCAAAAAATGCAGAACTAAGAACAGATATAGCCCCTGGTTCACTCCAGACCTGACTGCCCTCGACCAGCACAAAAACATCCTGTGGCGGACTGCACTAACATCGAATAGTCCCCGCGATATGCAACTGTTCAGGGAAGTCAGGAACCAATACACACAGTCAGTCAGGAAAGCTAAAGCCAACTTCTTCAGGCAGAAGTTTGCATCCTGTAGCTCCAACTCCAAAAAGTTCTGGGACACTGTGAAGTCCATGGAGAACAAGAGCACCTCCTCCCAGCTGCCCACTGCACTGAGGCTAGGTAACACGGTCACCACCGATAAATCCATGATTATCGAAAACTTCAACAAGCATTTCTCAACGGCTGGCCATGCCTTCCGCCTGGCTACTCCAACCTCGGCCAACAGCTCCCCCCCCCTCGCAGCTACTCGCCCAAGCCTCTCCAGGTTCTCCTTTACCCAAATCCAGATAGCAGATGTTCTGAAAGAGCTGCAAAACCTGGACCCGTACAAATCAGCTGGGCTTGACAATCTGGACCCTCTATTCCTGAAACTATCCGCCGCCATTGTCGCAACCCCTATTACCAGCCTGTTCAACCTCTCTTTCATATCGTCTGAGATCCCCAAGGATTGGAAAGCTGCCGCAGTCATCCCCCTCTTCAAAGGGGGCGACACCCTGGACCCAAACTGTTACAGACCTATATCCATCCTGCCCTGCCTATCTAAGGTCTTCGAAAGCCAAGTCAACAAACAGGTCACTGACCATCTCGAATCCCACCGTACCTTCTCCGCTGTGCAATCTGGTTTCCGAGCCGGTCACGGGTGTACCTCAGCCACGCTCAAGGTACTAAACGATATCATAACCGCCATCGATAAAAGACAGTACTGTGCAGCCGTCTTCATAGACCTTGCCAAGGCTTTCGACTCTGTCAATCACCGTATTCTTATCGGCAGACTCAGTAGCCTCGGTTTTTCGGATGACTGCCTTGCCTGGTTCACCAATTACTTTGCAGACAGAGTTCAGTGTGTCAAATCGGAGGGCATGCTGTCCGGTCCTCTGGCAGTCTCTATGGGGGTGCCACAGGGTTCAATTCTCGGGCCGACTCTTTTCTCTGTATATATCAATGATGTTTCTCATGCTGCGGGCGATTCCCTGATCCACCTCTACGCAGACGACACCATTCTATATACTTCCGGCCCGTCCTTGGACACTGTGCTATCTAACCTCCAAACGAGCTTCAATGCCATACAGCACTCCTTCCGTGGCCTCCAACTGCTCTTAAACGCTAGTAAAACCAAATGCATGCTTTTCAACCGTTCGCTGCCTGCACCCGCACGCCTGACCAGCATCACCACCCTGGATGGTTCCGACCTTGAATATGTGGACATCTATAAGTACCTAGGTGTCTGGCTAGACTCTAAACTCTCCTTCCAGACCCATATCAAACATCTCCAATCGAAAATCAAATCAAGAGTCGGCTTTCTATTCCGCAACAAAGCCTCCTTCACTCACGCCGCCAAACTTACCCTAGTAAAACTGACTATCCTACCGATCCTTGACTTCGGCGATGTCATCTACAAAATTGCTTCCAACACTCTACTCAGCAAACTGGATGCAGTTTATCACAGTGCCATCCGTTTTGTCACTAAAGCACCTTATACCACCCACCACTGCGACTTGTATGCTCTAGTCGGCTGGCCCTCGCTACATATTAGTTGCCAGACCCACTGGCTCCAGGTCATCTACAAGTCCATGCTAGGTAAAGCTCCGCCTTATCTCAGTTCACTGGTTACGATGGCAACACCCATCCGTAGCACGCGCTCCAGCAGGTGTATCTCACTGATCATCCCTAAAGCCAACACCTCATTTGGCCGCCTTTCGTTCCAGTTCTCTGCTGCCTGTGACTGGAACGAATTGCAAAAATCGCTGAAGTTGGAGACTTTTATCTCCCTCACCAACTTCAAACATCTGCTATCTGAGCAGCTAACCGATCGCTGCAGCTGTACATAGTCTATTGGTAAATAGCCCACCCATTTTCACCTACCTCATCCCCATACTGTTTTTATTTATTTATTTTTCTGCTCTTTTGCACACCAATATCTCTACCTGTACATAACCATCTGATCATTTAACACTCCAGTGTTAATCTGCATAATTGTAATTATTTGCCTACCTTCTCATGCCTTTTGCACACAATGTATATATAGACTCCCCTTTTTTCTACTGTGTTATTGACTTGTTAATTGTTTACTCCATGTGTAACTCTGTGTTGTCTGTTCACACTGCTATGCCTTATCTTGGCCAGGTCGCAGTTGCAAATGAGAACTTGTTCTCAACTAGCCTACCTGGTTAAATAAAGGTGAAATAAAAAATAAATAAAATAAATAACATGTTCCGGTTGAGCCTCACTAGCCAGATGAAGCTACCTGGCTGCTTATAACATTAGCTTTGGGCAACAGGGTCAAGTAGCTGGCTAGCTATTTATTTTCATGAACTGAAGTTCAACTTCAATAGGCGAACAACAAGTTGCAACATAGCTAATACTTACTCACAAGGATTCCTAAATCATTGCTAAGAGTAATGAAAATGACTGCAGTTTATACTGGTCATTGTTTTCAAGCTGGATGTATTAGTGCTAGCTAGATACCAAGCTAAAGCTAGCTAGCTACCCCAGAAGTTGTGGTAGAACAAATAATGCTTTATTGCCAATGCGGTATTGTAAACACATCGTTCGAGGCCGGTGTTTGCAGACTTTCTTTGTACAGCTTTGACAGAACTACTGATAGTAGTGGTGGCACTTGGCTTCCACGTGCAAATTCAGAACACACAACATTCTATAATAGAACTAAGTTATTTGACGTGTCAAATGAAAAGCTTATTTAACATGTCACATCGCTTTATTGTCAAAAAGTGTTATTAGACGTGTATCTTTTAGAAGTCGGAAGTTTACATACACTTAGGTTGGAGTCATTAACACTAGTTTTGGTTAAGTCGGTTAGGACATCTACTTCGTGCATGACAAGTCATTTTTCCAACTATTGTTCACAGACATTATTTCACTTATAGTTCATTGTATCACAATTCCAGTGGGTCAAAAGTTTACATACACTAAGTTGACTGTGCCTTTAAACAAGTTTCAAAATTCCAGAAAATTATATAATGGTTTTAGAAGCTTCTGATAGGCTAATTGACATAATTTGAGCCAATTTGAGCCAATTGGAAGTGTACCTGTAGATGTATTTCAAGGCCTACCTTCAAACTCAGTGCCTCTGTTTGAAATCACAGGAAAATCTAAATGATTCAGCCAAGATCTCAGAAGAAAATATTTGTACACCTTCACAAGTCTGGTTCATCCTTGGGAGCAAATTCCACGTTCATCTGGTACCACGTTCATCTGTATAAACAATAGAACGCAAGTATAAACACCAGAGCCGTCATACCGCTCATACCGCTGGTGCAAAAAGTGCAAATCAACCCCAGAACAGCAGCAAAGGACCTTGTGAAGATGCTGGAGGAAACAGGTACAAAAGTATCTAAACTCAGCAAAAACAGAAACGTCCCTTTTTCAGGACCCTGTCTTTCAAAGATAATTCGTAAAATTCCAAATAACTTAACAGATCTTCATTGTAAAGGGTTTAAACACTGTTTCCCATGCTTTTTCAATGAACCATAAACAATTAATGAACATGCACCTATGGAACGGTCATTAAGACACTAACAGCTTACAGATGGTAGGCAATTAAGGTCACAGTTATGAAAACTTAGGACACTAAATAGGCCTTTCTACTGACTCTGAAAAACACCAAAAGAAAGATGCCTGGGTCCCTGCTCATCTGTGTGAACATGCCTTAGGCATGCTGCAAGGAGTCATGAAGACTGCAGATGTGGCCGGGGCAAAAAATTGCAATGTCCGTACTGTGAGACGCCTAAGACAGCGCTACAGGGAGACAGGACGGACAGCTGATCGTCCTCGCAGTGGCAGACCACGTGTAACACCTGCACAGGATCGGTACATCCAAACATCACACCTGCTGGTCAGATACAGGATGGCAACAACAGCCCGAGTTACACCAGGAATGCACAATCCCTCCATCAGTGCTCAGACTGACCGCAATAGGCTGAAAACAGCTTGACTGAGGGCTTGTAGGCCTGTTGTAAGGCAGGTCCTAACCAGACATCACCGGCGACAACGTTGACTATAGGCACAAACCCACCGTCGCTGGACCAGACAGGACTGGCAAAAAGTGCTCTTCACTGACAAGTCACGATTTTATCTCACCAGGGGTGATGGTCGGATTCGTGTTTATCATAGAAGGAATGAACGTTACACTGGGGCCTGTACTCTGGAGCGGGATCGATTTGGAGGTGGAGATTCTGTCATGGTCTGGGGCGGTGTGTCACAGCATCATCGGACTGAGCCTGTTGTCATTGCAGGCAATCTCAACGCTGTGCGTTACAGGGAAGACATCCTCCTCCCTCATGTGGTACCCTTCCTGCAGGCTCATCCTGGCATGACCCCCCAGCATGACAATGCCACCAGCCATACTGCTCGTTCTGTGCATGATTTCCTGCAAGACAGGAATGTCAGTGTTCTGCCATGGCCATCGAAGAGCCCGGATCTCAATCCCATTGAGCACGTCTGGGACCTGTTGGATCGGAGGGGGAGGGCTATGGCCATTCCCCCAAGAAATGTCCGGGAACATGCAGGTGACTTGGTAGAAGAGTGGGGTAACATCTCACAACAAGAACTGGCAAATCTGGTGCAGTCCATGAGGAGGAGATGCACTGCAGTACTTAAATGCAGCTGGGGGCCACATCAGATACTGACTGTTACTTTTGATTTTGAACCCCCCTTTGTTCAGGGACACATTATTAAGTGTTTGTTAGTTACATGTCTGTGGAACTTGTTGAATCTTATGTTCATACAAATATTAAAAAATGTTAAGTTTGCTGAAAATAAACGCAGCTGACAGTGAGAGGATGTTTTTGCTGAGTTTATATCCACATTAAAACGAGTCCTATATCGACATAACCTGAAAGGCCGCTCAGCAAGGAAGAAACCACTGCTCCAAAACTGCCATAAAAAGCCAGACTACGGTTTGCAACTGCACATGGAGACAAAGATCGTACTTTTTGGAGAAATGTCCTCTGGTCTGATGAAACAAAAATAGAACTGTTTGGCCGTAATGACAATCGTTATGTTTGGAGGAAAAGGGGGGATGCTTGTAAGCCGAAGAAAACCATCCCAAAGGGTGGCAAAGGGGTGGCAGCATCATGTTGTTGGAGTGCTTTGCTGCAGGAGGGACTGGTGCACTTCACAAAATATATGGCATCATGAGAAAGAAACATTATGTGGATATATTGAAGCAACATCTCAAGACATCAGTCAGGAAGTTAAAGCTTGGTCGCAAATGGGTCTTCCAAATGGACAATGACCCCAAGCATACAAGTACTTCCAAAGTTGTGGCAAATTGGCTTAAGGATAACAAAGTCAAGGTATTGGAGTGGCCTTCACAAAGCCCTGACCTCCAGCCTATAGAACATTTGTGGGCAGAACTGAAAAAACGAGCAAGGTGGCCTATAAACCTGACTCAGTTACACCAGCTCTGTCAGGAGGAATGGGCCAAAATTCACCTAACTTATTGTGGGAAGCTTGTGGAAGGCTACCCGAAACGTTTGACCCAAGTAAACAATTTAAAGGCAATGCTACCAAATACTAATTGAGTGTATATAAACTTCTGACTCACTGGGAATGTGATGAAAGAAATAAAAGCTGAAATAAATGACATTTCACATTCTTAAAATAAAGTGGTGATCCTAAATGACCTAAGACAGGGAATTTTTTCTAGGATTAAAATGTCAGGAGTGGAAGAAAACTGAGTTTAAATGTATTTGACTAAGGTGTATGAAAACTTCCGACTTCGACTGTAGCAGTGACGCTATTACGGTGTAACTCCGGTAGGGCAACATCTGAAAAATAGCGCACTTGGTAGTGTGTACCATTGCTCGACCAGTAGGTGAAAGCCAACATCACCCACGACAGAGAACGGTTGATTGTCAAGGGCAATGAATTCCATTATCTTGGCGTTAATGGATTTCCCCTTTGAGTTGTCTCGCTGAAATGTTCTTACTCTTTCAAATGACTGATAGACTTGTTGACTGCTAGATCCACACAGCAGACATTGTGGGCTAGGTTAGGAATGCTGTGTTGCACGTGTAGCGCAAAATGTTAAGTGTCGTCATTATGTCATGTATAGAGGTCGACCGATTAATCGGAATGGCCGATTTCAAGTTTTCATAACAATTGGAAATCTGTATTTAATTTTTGGACGCTGATTTTTTTAAATTATTAAAAATATATTTTTTAAATACACCTTATTTAACTAGGCAAGTAATTTAAGAACACATTCTAATTTTCAATGACGGCCTAGGAACGGTGGGTTAACTGCCTTGTTCAGGGGCAGAACAACAGATTTTTACCTTGTCAGCTCAGGGATTCAATCTTGCAACCTTACGGTTAACTAGTCCAACGCTCTAACCACCTGCCTCACGAGGAGCCTGCCTGTTACGCGAATGCAGTAAGAAGCAAAGGTAAGTTGCTAGCTAGCATTTAACTTATCTTATAAAAAATAATCAATCAATCATAATCACTAGTTATAACTACACATGGTTGATGATATTACTAGTTTATCTAGCGTGTCCTGCGTTGCATATAATCGATGTGGTGCACATTTGCGAAAAAGGACTGTCGTTGCTCCAACATGTACCTAACCATAAATATCAATGCCTTTCTTAAAATCAATACACAAAAGTACAGTGGGGCAAAAAAGTATTTAGTCAGCCACCAACTGTGTAAGTTCTCCCACTTAAAAAGATGAGAGGCCTGTAATTTTCATCATAGGTACACTTTGACTATGACAGAGAAAATGAGAAGAAAACAAATCCAGAAAATTACATTGTAGGATTTTTAATGAATTTATTTGCAAATTATGGTGGAAAATAAGTATTTGGTCAATAACAAAAGTTTCTCAATACTTTGTTATATACCCTTTGTTGGCAATAAACAGAGGTCAAACGTTTTCTGTAAGTCTTCACAAGGTTTTCACACACTGTTGCTGGTATTTTGAACCATTCCTCCATGCAGATCTCCTCTAGAGCAGTGATATGTTGGGGCTGTTGCTGGGCAACACGGACTTTAACTTCTTGACCATACTTGAGACGCAGACGTCTCAAGTATGCCCCTGGAAATGCAAATGCACTACGCTAAATGCTAAATGTACTCGTTACAACTCAATCTTTGATCAAAATTCACAAGCAGGGTATTGAATTAAAGCTACACTCGTTGTGAACCTAGCCAGCAAGTCAGATTTTTAAAATGCTTTTCGGCGAAAGCATGAGAAGCTATTATCTGATAGCATGCACCCCCCAAAATGCCAGCACGACACGTAAACAACAGATTTTGCGGTAGCCGGCGCTACCCAAAACGCAGAAATAAAATATAAAACATTCATTACCTTTGACGAGCTTCTTTCTTGGCACTCCTATATGCCCCATAAACATCACTATTGGGTCTTTTTTTCGTTTAAATCGGTCCATATATACCCAAAATAGCTTTGTATGGAAGCTGTGTCATTCAGAAAAAAACATCGTTTTTAAACGCTGCGTCATTTTTTTAAATTAAAAAAGTCGACGATAAACTTTCACAAAACACTTCGAAATCCTTTTGTAATCCAACTTTAGGTATTAGTAAACGTTTATAATCTATCAAAATGATTACAGGGCGATGTATTTTCAATAGGTCTTCACTTGCAAAACAATGGCTGATAATGTCTTCATCAACTACATCCGGGTCAAGACTGGGAAAATGGATGCCAGATAGATGGATTTTCCAACAATTAATTCAATTGAAAATGAGGACAATGGCGCCATCGTGTGGAATTTGTATGAATTGCAGAAATTATTTTTAGCTTTCAGAGAGCAGTTTTTCTTGCGTTTTTCAATGAAACACACGATCTGTTATAGTCACAGCCGTGATTTAACCAGTTTTATAAACTTCAGAGTGTTTTCTATCCACACATACTAATCATATGCATATACTATATTCCTGGCATGAGTAGCAGGACGCTGAAAAGTTGCGCGATTTTTAACAGAATTTTCGAAAAAGGAGGGGGTAGAAGTAAGAGGTTAAACTCCCTCCAAAGATTTTCTATGGGGTTGAGATTTGGAGACTGGCTAGGCCACTCCAGGATCTTGAAATACTTCTTACGAAGCCACTCCTTCGTTGCCCTGTGTGTTTGGGTCATTGTCATGCTGAAAGACCCAGCCACGTTTCATCTTCAATGCCTTTGCTGATGGAAGGAGGTTTACACTCAAAATCTCACGATACATCCATTCATTCTTTCCTTTACACGGATCAGTCGTCCTGGTCCCTTTGCAGAAAAACAGCCCCAAAGCATGATGTTTCCACCCCCATGCTTCACAGTAGGTATGGTGTTCTTTGGATGCAACTCAGCATTCTTTGTCCTCCAAACACGATGAGTTGAGTTTTTACCAAAAAGTTATATTTTGGTTTCATCTGACCATATGACATTCTCCCAATCTTCTTCTGGATCATCCAAATGCTCTCTAGCAAACTTCAGACAGGCCTGGACATGTACTAGCTTAAGCAGGGGGACACGTCTGGCACTGCAGGATTTGAGTCCCTGGCAGCGTAGTGTGTTACTGATGGTAGGCTTTGTTACTTTGGTCCCAGCTCTCTGCAGGTCATTCACTAGGTCCCCCCGTGTGGTTCTGGGATTTTTGCTCACCGTTCTTGTGATCATTTTGACCCCCCGGGGTGAGATCTTGCGTGGAGCACCAGATCGAGGGAGATTATCAGTGGTATTGTATGTCTTCCATTTCCTAATAATTGCTCCCACAGTTGATTTCTTCAAACCAAACAGCTTACCTATTGCAGAATCAGTCTTCCCAGCCTGGTGCAGGTCTACAATTTTGTTTCTGGTGTCCTTTGACAGCTCTTTGGTCTTGGCCATAGTGGAGTTTGGAGTGTGACTGTTTGAGGTTGTGGACAGGTGTCTTTTATACTGATAACAAGTTCAAACAGGTGCCATTAATACAGGTAACGAGTGGAGGACAGAAAGAAGAAGTTACAGGTCTGTGAGAGCCAGAAATCTTGCTTATTTGTAGGTGACCAAATACTTATTTTCCACCATAATTTGCAAATAAATTCATAAAAAATCCTACAATGTGATTTTCTGGATTTTATTTTCTTCATTTTGGTCTGTCATAGTTGATGAAAATGATGAAAATTACAGGCCTCTCTCATCTTTTTAAGTGGGAGAACTTGCACAATTGGTGGCTGACTAAATACTTTTTTGCCCCAATGTATATATTTTTAAACCTGCATATTTAGTTAAAATAAATCCATGTTAGCAGGCAATATTAACCAGGTGAAATTGTGTCACTTCTCTTGCGTTTATTGCATGCAGAGTCAGGGTATATGCAACAGTTTGGGCCGCCTGGCTCATTGCGAACTAATTTGCCAGAATTTTACGTAATTATGACATAACATTGAAGGTTGTGCAATCTAACAGCAATATTTAGACGTAGGGACGCCATCCATTAGATATAATACAGAACAGTTCCATATTTCACTGAAAGAATAAACGTTTTGTTTTCGGAAGGATAGTTTCCGGATTCGACCATATTAATGACCTAAGGCTCGTATTTCTGTGTGTTATTATGTTATAATTAAGTCTATGGTTTGATAGACCAGTCTGACTGAGTGATGGTAGGCACCAGTAGGCTCGTAAACATTCAAACTGCACTTTTGTGCGTTTTGCCAGCAGCTCTTCGCAATGCTTCAAGCATTGCGCTGTTTATGACTTCAAGCCTATCAACTCCTGAGATTAGGTTGGTGTAACCGATGTGAAATGGCTAGCTAGTTAGCGGGGTGTGCGCTAATAGCGTTTCAAACGTCACTCGCTCTGAGACTTGAAGTGGTTGTTCCCCTTGCTCTGCATGGGTAACGCTGCTTCGAGGGTAGCTGTTGTCGATGTGTTCCTGGTTCGAGCCCAGGTAGCGGTGAGGAGAGGGATGGAAGCTATACTGTTACACTGGCAATACTAAAGTGCCTATAAGAACATCAAATAGTCAAAGGTATATGAAATACAAATGGAATAGAGAGAAATAGTCCTTTAATTCCTATAATAACTACAACCTAAAACCTGGGAATATTCAAGACTCGTGTTAAAAGAAACCACCAGCTTTCATATGTTCTCATGTTCTGAGCAAGGAACTGAAACGTTAGCTTTCATACATGGCACATATTGCACTTTTACTTTCTTCTCCAACACTTTGTTTTTGCATTATTTAAACCAAATTGAACATGTTTCATTATTTATTTGAGGCTAAATGGATTTTATTGATGTATTATATTACGTTAAAATAAATATTCATTCAGTATTGTTGTAATTGTCATTACTAAAAAAATATTTGTAAAAAAAAAATTGTCAGATTAATCGGTATCGGATTTCTTTGGTCCTCTAATAATTGGTATCGGCATTGAAAAATCATAAATCGGTCAACCTCTAGTCATGTACCTACATTATATAGGTATACGCTTTGACATCGGTTTTGCACATCAGCATTAAACTAGACATCGGGCCGATGCCGATATTGGCATTTTTGGCTAATATCGTCTGATTCCGATATATCATACATCACAACTCTCAATCCTAAAAAGTTGGCTGCCAGTCAATTGAATATTTGGTTCTGGCTTCTGAGATGACTAAAAAGCTTAAAGATGAACACTACTCAGTAAACTACTTCAACAGCCCTCCAACCTTGACGTGCAAACTACATGTGAAATCTAATAATCTAGTGACAAGAGGACGGGATCGGACTCAGGAAACCAGGGTCCTATTCACTTGACATCGGAAGCAAATGGACCGAAACGGTGTGCAGCTAGCTACCTGGACTTAAAAGGTAACCAATAAGAAACAAATTTTCGTTGCAAGACATACCTTGCTACGTTTAGCTATGGTGTGCACTAATGAATATGGCCCAGCAATGGGAGCACGTCTCAGCAGACATAACAGGCTCAGTATCAGAGTGCGTGAGTCAGGTTTTGTAGAGGTCCTGCTATATCTAACACCTCCGTGCCCTCCAGGGTATGCAGTGGGGAAAAAATTAGGTCATCAAAACCCAGAAAGAGAGGAGGAGTCAGTTGGGAGGATGTGAAAGAGAGAGGTGAGCTCACCAGTATCAAGCCTTGAACAGCTCTACCTCTCCCATCAATGACAGGGTTCTGTTCATTAGAGCACATCATTGCAAAACATTTCTAACAGGCAGACACGTGGGCTTGGTGTGTCCATCAATTATGAATGACAAGAGCTATATAACAGAGTTGTGTTCAATAGAGCACACAGGTTTTTTTATTTTTTAAATGCAACGGAAAACATAGCATATATTATTGGATAAGTTAATATCGTACCTCTCCGTTTCACTGGAGCGTTTGTCCATTTCGTGCCTAATGAACACAACCCAGGCCAGTTTCCCTAGGCAAGGCTCCTGCCCTCTCCTACCAAACACAGTATGTTCATGATATTCAAAAAAGACAGAGACACGTGTCTGTATAAGGCCACTGTTTCCATTCCACCACTCGAGTGTGGTAAGCACAGGCAGAGGCATAGAGTCAGTCGAGGTTCTGCGCCGGGGAGAGAAAGACAGAGACATTACACTTCACTAACGAGCGTGCACCCACACGGTCGCCGTGGCAACGCCACTGGTATCTGAATCTGAACGACTCCCAGCACAACAACTCGGGAGTGTTTGAGTGCACTGTGCCGCTCAACAGACAAGCACCCACCCCCACACACTGGGAAAGATACACACACAGTGGGTTTTCAAATGATCTGGACCCTACACCTTCATTTCAGACTAAATGGAATTTCCTTCAGAAAGTAGAAGACGCCTTAAACACTGAATAGCCCAATTTGGGCACTTCAACATCCAAAAATCATCTAGAAGTAAACCTACACCGTAGCATGCTGTGAATCAAAGCTGTCTGACTGAATATGATGTGTGAATGCAGGCATGCATGCTGCGTGTTTGTGTTTACCCCAGGGGCAGAGGGAAACTAGCTAGGCAGCCTCCAGCACTGCAGGGGAAAGAGGCAGGGGGACCACAACCTCCCCAACCAGTCTCATTCAAACATTGACCGACCTCCCCCCCACACACACACACACACACACACACTTCCCTCACGGAACCAACCTAAAATTCCAGAATGCACCAGCGTTTCCTGCTCCCTCCCTTGGCCTGTACTGTGAGATCTTGGGTGGACTAAATAACGGGGATGATGACACAGTTTAGCAGGCCCGCTGGTCCAGCGCCAGGACAGGAGGACATGACAACCGGACTACAGAGTGGTGCAGCGGCAGCCTTCAAAAGGCCGGGTCGGGTCAGGTCACAGTGCATTGGCTAATGCCCCTCTCTGCAATGGACCAGAAAACAAGCCAAAATCGCTGACACTTTGTGTGATGATGGTGAGAGAGCGAGTGTATGAAAAGGATAGAGAAAGGGGAAAAGGGAGAGGGGCACACGAGGGAGAAAAAGGAGTGGAAGAGAAAGAAGATTGGAAAGAGAGAAAGAGGAAAAGCGGGAGAACGAGGAGAAAGAGGAGGAGGAGCGAGGGAGGGAGACGAGGAGAAAGGGACAGGCGCTCACCCAACCGGCATCCTCTCCCACCGATAACTAGCCAGGTTCGTCTCAGTCTAGCGATCATAGCAACTAATTGGAAGAATTTAAACAAACTATTAGCCCAGCTCTGCGCAACAGAGAGCCATTCACACAGACAAGAAAGAACAGACCCTCTACGGCAGTCTGCTTTGCTGTGGTGCCACAGGGGCTCCATGCTAATAGCTAACGCGTCTCCTTAAAATGCCTGTATGAACCGCAACTGCTTGCGGTTTACTCTAACAGCCTTCTCTGTGTAACTGTTTGTGTTAGCGAGAGAGGGGTAGAGACAGAGTCAATGAAAAAGAAAGAGAGTCAACAGGAGAGACTCACATTTATTTTTGCATTGCTGGAGGGATGTGCAAAGCGTTGCAACATGCCCTCTCTCAAAGAGCACCCATTTCCATACTCCCAGCGAAGAGATGAACGCTCTCAAATTGACCTTGAAGAGGGCTCCGAAACAAACCCGCCGCGAAGACACCAAATCATGTATTTTTATCCTACCAAGCACCAGATAAACATCACGCAACTGTGTGAAGTCTCCCCCTAGACGTGCTGCGCACTCCAGAAATATCCTGAAACAGGGGGGTGCTGGATAGAATTAGTCCAACCAACAAATCTCATAGAGTGCATGTAACCTGGTGGTGGTTATGCAATATGCATGCATGAATGGAAAATGGAAAGTATGGATCCCAAATTACACTCCGATGTTTCACAAACACAGATCTCAACTTGCTGAAGGACCCATTTTTCTGGCACACAGGCATATAGGGTACACACACGCAGGCCACATACACCCTGGCTGTGCCCACCAGCATCTACCAGCCATATTATGTCAATTCCATTTTGAAGCAAAGCCACTACTGATCAGTTGCTACTCTCTCCCCCTCCCTTCAGCCCTCCTGTAGTAAGGACATAGCCTATACTCTCCCTCTGTTGGTTATGTGCTTGGCTGCCAACAGGCACAAAGGCTCACACACATGAAAATGAAGCCTGGCCAAAATCTCCAGATTCAAAACTGGCAAAAACGTGTACATTTTTCACATGCGTGTGAATAAACACACACATTCCTATACATAAACGTGTACAAATGTACACGCACAATAATAATGTATGATCAAAGTGTAGAAGAGTGCTACACTGAGAAAGTTTCATTTCATCAGATTCAAGACCATCCTGGGTGGGTTCTTCTTCTTCTTAACACAGACAAGGCCAAGTCATTCTGCAAAGCATCGGTCAGTCTGTTTTCTGCCTGCCTGCCGGTCCATCCAACCTCCTTCCCGTTCCGTCTGTCTACACTAGCATCACACCAAACCGTTTCACTAGCTAACGGTTGCCGTCAGTCTTGACAAATGTCATCGGTGTCACCTCCACTCCCTGTGAACTTTAAAACCACAGTTTGCGCTCAAGGAGCGTGACACGTGACACACTCTCGGGAGGACGACACACTCCTACGGGACTCTGGCTCGGCTCAGTGTGTGCATGTAAAAGGTTGCTCGCAGCCATTAACCGGTGGGTATAAGATGAGACTGAAAACACTTCATTCAGAATGAGCGAGACATGAAAGCTGGAGAAGGCTATGGCTACTCATGAGTCTAAAACATCCTTTTAGATCAAAATTAGCATATTTTAAAATGTTTCACAAAGCCAAAAAAATTATAATAAAATGGTGATTTGGGAATTAAAGAGCAGCTAATGCTATAATTCTCCGCTAACTAATACAGTCTGTTTCCACTAGCATTGCTAACATGCTCCAAAAATGCTAGCCAGGGGATTCCGGCCATTGCTAAATAACCAATGACTTGGATGAAATGACAGCCTATGTAAGACGAAAATAAGCTAAAATGTATTTTAAAGCCAACTATCCTTTTTAACTTCAGGTGAGTATTACATACTCTGGGGGGGGGGGAATGCTCAGATTGGTTCAAGGAAGGAGGAGAATAGGAAGGCTTAGCTTCTGAACATACAGTTCTTTGTTGCCAGTTTTCTTCTAGGAAATTGATTATGGTTGACGTCAGGGGCTCATTCCAGGGAACTGCTGTTCAAGGCAACTAGCTCTTGTTTAGAAATCACAATCCTCAAACTAACTCCTTGTACTGCTTTCATAGAGGATGCCCAAGTCAAAGCGCTTAACTCTGAGATCGTGTGATCTCTATCTTGCTTTCTAATCTAGATACCCAGTAATCTGCAGGCGCCTTTGAGCCAATGTCACAGAAAGAGGCCCGAAGCAAAATGTTCACCTGAGCCACGGAGTTAACTACAGGGAGTGCGGTACACTGTGCTGCCTCTGGTGTGTCTGTGCCTCAGGGACAAAGGCAAAGGAGAACTGAATGTACCCTCCCTACCAACCACTTACTCTCTACCTCTACCTCTCATCCAACCTGTACTGCTCGCCCTCCCCTCCACCCCCCTGCTCTTGCTTCACCAGGCTAATGCCCCGCCCCCCCCCTGCAGTCAAGCGGCTTGTCTGTGCGTGTGTAGCACTCACCATGTCCCTCTGTGTCACGATATAGCCGTGGCCATGTCTGCATTGCAATGGGCCGGCGCTCGTCAAATCCCCAACGCTGCTGGAGACAAAGAGAGGGACATCTCTCAAATCACAACAACACACTGTCCAACATGGCTGGCACACACACACAGGCTTAGCAGACAGAGCTACGGGCAAGCACTTGAGCGGCTCCCCTTTTCATGATATAACGCAACTCGATTTAGCAGTCTATAACAACACGTAGACAGCTAGTGGTTCAGTATAGCAGGAATGAGGACTATTTACATGTACAAATATACATGATTAGGAATAGCATGAAGGAAAATCAAAAGGGAAGACCATTAAATGTCATTTAAACCATTACATTTCATCCTAATTTCAGAACACCTCCACCGGACGTTCTAATTGGTTTGTTAATTACATTTCCCATTCGTCTACCTGCTCATTGCAGCAATTTAAAAAGAGATCTATTGAAATGAACACTAGATGCACATCATATTGCAATGAACACTAAACGCATATCATATTGAAATGAACGCATATCATATTGAAATGAACGCATATCATATTGAAATGAACACTAAACGCATATCATATTGAAATGAACGCATATCATATTGAAATGAACACTAAACGCATATCATATTGAAATGAACACATGATGCTGTTCAGTCATGACGAAGCGACACCCATGTCAGATGTAAAACATGCCCGGTTCAGTCATGATGCTGTTCAGTCATGATGGAGCGACGCCCATGTCAGATATAAAACATGCCCGGTTCAGTCATGATGCTGTTCAGTCATGACGGAGCGACGCCCATATCAGATGTAAAACATGCCCGGTTCAGTCATGATGCTGTTCAGTCATGATGCTGTTCAGTCATGATGGAGCGACACCCATGTCAGATGTAAAACATGCCCGGTTCAGTCATGATGCTGTTCAGTCATGACGGAGCGACACCCATGTCAGATGTAAAACATGCCCGGTTCAGTCATGATGCTGTTCAGTCATGATGGAGCGACACCCATGTCAGATGTAAAACATGCCCGGTTCAGTCATGATGCTGTTCAGTCATGACGGAGCGACACCCATGTCAGGTGTAAAACATGCCCGGTTCAGTCATGATGCTGTTCAGTCATGATGGAGCGACACCCATGTCAGATGTAAAACATGCCCGGTTCAGTCATGATGCTGTTCAGTCATGATGCTGTTGGGTCATGATGCTGTTGGGTCATGATGCTGTTGGGTCATGATGGATCAACACCCATGTCAGATGTAAAACATGCCCTGTTCAGTCATGATGCTGTTCAGTCACGATGGAGCGACGGCAGTGTCAGATGATGTAATCCCCACTCTCTCCCACACACGCACTGGTGCGGACAAAAGTAGCGTGGCAGTTCAGCGTTCACCTTTCAGCGGGTGAGCTAATCTGCTTACAGTGGCTGTGGGGCCAGGGCCAAAATCTCATCAGCACAGCCCAAGACGATCATCCGGAGCAGGTCAGCCCTAGCGCCAGCACACTCACTTAATTCCTCTAATCTGCACACGCTCTGTGTGTGTGTGTGTGTGTAAGCCACATCTGCGTGCTTGCGTTTGCGTGCGGTGCATCTGTGTCCAAACAAGCAATCCTTCACCACCAGGAAGTTCAGTATGATGCCAAGGAGTAGCAGCCGACACTAACTTGAAACCAACATGAAAACAACAGTGCACCCAGGCAGGCACACTTCATTAAGCACAGCTCAAGTATGAAAGTATTTGACCCAGGTCTGCTGTCCCTACTTCTGGGTTAAGACATCCTGATTGGCCCCAACACTGCCGGGGTCAGCTCATCACACAGTTAATAGGTCACAATATCTGCAGCCAATCATGGTTCTAAGATGATCTACCAACAGCGCCAACTGAACAAAAGGCCCACAAACCAGCAAGACGATCACAGAAATCTATACCAAAGCCACAGCCAAACGTTTCCTAGCGTGCAGGTAAGAAATATCATTTGACGTAAAGAAGAAGGCGGTGTGTAAATACATCCTTCCTTGAAGTCATGGCTGATCTGACACGGGTGGATTGGTGTAAGCTATGAAACCTACGGGGTGGAACGGAGGAAGAAAGGCAGCATCCGAAGACGGATCAACACGAATGTCGGCAGTGGGCAACGGGTGGCCGTCCCATCGTCTCCAACCACAGAACATCGGACGTTATTATCTGTTCATCACTTGACGGTCCGGCATGTTGAGTCAGCACTGGCCGCCGACACCAAGCGGGTGATCTACTGCGTGCGCCCGACGTTCCTGTTCGTCTGTATTCACTCTAACAGTATTCAACCCGAGCCAGAGAAACTGAATGACTGTGTATATGAAGAGTGAATTGGGCATTGGGATTTGATCTCAGGAGCGAGACCGTATCCGTGGAATAGTAACGTTGATGAGCAGATGGGGAAATAGAAAACATTAATGCAGAGGGCTATCAGGCTTCCCAGTCACAGGGGTTGCATTACGGCTTGACTGCGGCAGAGCGGAGGGGCAGAGAGGAGGGGTGTCACTGCATCGCTCATACATAATGAGAGGAGCATGATCAGCAGATGTGCCTCCCTCTCAGACTCAACACACACAAACACGTATCATTACTGAGATACTCACGCCGAAACCAGTAAACCGATTGCTGTCCGAGCCCTACACAAGACAGAAGTCTCAAAAGACACAAACACACAGCTCACTAAACAGATTAAGCTGCTGACAAACCAAAGCCCACATCCCCACTAAACCTATTACCAACAAAAACCCTACAAATACCCCTCAACAGACAAGCAGACCCACAAACATTTTACCAACATATGCAGTGGTAGACCTGACCCTGTGCAACACCCTCTGACATGGGGCTGTGACGATACCAGTATCGGTGTATTTTGTCCATGGCAAAAACATAAACACCACGCAGATCCGACATTTTTGGTCCTTTAAAACCCCGCAGCATCAAATAGCGTGCTATAGCTTGGGAAATAAATCAAATGTGACTCTGGTTGACAACATGTTTGTTTTCAACATTAGGGCTGTTTTCCGAAATAAGTTAAAACCATGTGTTTTGTTTCCTTGCCACGATACTAACGAGTAGTCCCAGCTCTACTCTGTATTACGGGCCAAATAGTTTTGACCTCGACTTAGGCCTGAACTAGCCTGGTCCCAGATCGGTTTGTGCCGTTGACGCAAACTGGCGGGGGCCAAAAAAGGAGACCAAAAATGTGTGCGCAGAAAATCTGTGTAAACAGCAACAAAATGTGTCTATTTTAAGAGTGGGGTTGTCACAATACCAACGATACATTTGACATTTTAATTTAGCAGACACTCTTATCCAGAGCAACTTACAGTTGTGAGTGCATACATTGTTTATCATTTTTCTTCTTCATACTACCAGGCCAAGTATCACTATACCAAGTCCCCCCCCGTCCCCCCCCCCAGGACGCATGTTCCCTTTTTCTATATGTTTTTGCACAAAACCGTTTCCTTGATAGTCACACCTCTACTCAATACAACACATTGAATTTAACGTCACACTTTTTACTGTATAATAGAAAAGGCTACTGCTGAAAATAGCTGATTTGCTCATATCCAAAGGCCTACCTGTGATTGGGCAGGAGGAATGTAGTAGGGGATATCAAAGCATAATGATCTGCATTTTCATATTGGCCTATATGAAACCATTTTTAGCCTACTCTTCAGACAACTTTACACAGTCTACACACCTCACTTACTCCCTCCCTTCTCCCACACACATTCTATTTCCCCCCCCCCCCCACACACACACACAGAGCTCCCAAAAGTTAGGCAAGAATTTTAGGAATTTTGTTCAGATTTATCTTAGAACCACATTGATTAGGCATATGGATCATTTCTTTCGGTAGGCCATCTCTGTTTTTCCTGTGCCATCCAAATTTGTGCATAGCCAAGGTACCATGTTGTTAGCTAGCTATCCAGGTAACATGGCTCTAAACAAGGTTGTTTGTACTCAAACTAAACACTTGCAGCCCGTGAGTGGATCAAAGCGGCCCGCAACATGGTTAATTGAATTATATAAAAACGGCCTGCTTGTCCTTACAGGCGAAATGAAAAGAAACGCTCGAACTGTGAGCCGTTCCAATATTTAAACATTTGTAACAGACGCCCCACCACTGTCTGCACACCCCAGCTCGCCATCGCAGCTAAATAAACATTTTAAACTGATGGAGATACGCAGAAAGAATGGACGGAGAAAAGTGGCTGAGTAGGCTAATGGCTGGTTAGGAGATGCAGCTGGCTGCTCACAGCTGTCACAGCTGATATCAGATGAAGTACTAATTCTGATATGACATTTCTGACATCAGGCTCTGAACTCTGTCCTTGCAAATAGAATACGTAGGGATGAATTATGTGCTGTCATTAATTTAGAGAGAGAAGGCAGTGACCACACAGGGAGATTTGTTTGCGTCTCTCTTTTTTTTTAGCTCTATGGGTGATAAACTCTGCGTCTGAACCCTTTGCCACAATTTTTTTTGCCGTTCTTCGCGTGGGTGACCTATTTTGAGATCAAAACGGGCAAATAAATCGCCTTTAAAGTGACAAGTTTTCATCCCTGTCTATCTATGGCAGTGGCTTTCAGAGGCTGTGTGACAGCGAAGTTTAGTCAGACTGGTCTGTTTGTTCTTACAGTCGAAAATAAAAACGTACCCACTTCGCTCGCGCTCTGAGCCACTCCAATAATTAAACAAAGGTAACAGAAAACCCATCACGGTCTGCACACCCCAGCTTGCTATCACGCGCAGAAGGAACGGACGGAGAGAAGCGGCTAAATTGGCTAATGGCTGGTTTGGGGGATGTGGCTGGCTGCTCAGAGCTGTCACACCTGATATTGGATGAAGCGTCTGCTATCACGCTCTCAACTCTGATATTCTATTTGTAGGACGCCATCTGTGCCCAGTCGTCATTTCGATACGAGAACATACACCATTATTTAGTGATCACACGGGGAGAAGATCAGTTTGCGCCCCTCTTTTATAGCTCGCCCTGCGTCTGCGCACTTTTCGTCAGACTGACGCCTCGATCACACCAACAGTGCAGGCACGTTGGTACACCAGAAGTACATTCATTTCTTTAAAACAATATTTTTTAAAACTTTGTTTATTGAATTTAACACCAGCATTTACAAAATAATTGCACTTGTAAGTTATTTGGTAGTAATAAAAAACACATTAAAGATGTGGGCTCCCTTCTTTTCTTATGTTACATGACTACATTTCCCTGCAGTACATTAATTTCCAATGGCACACTGCGTTTGTCTTGCAGCATTGCGTTGCAGAGGCAGTTGTAGTACGTTCTGTGTGGCGCATACATTGGATTTATTGAACAAATGCATCAAACTGTACGCGTAGGCGGCTTGACAGAAATGGTAGTAGAAGCTGAATGTTGAACTTTTGTTGCACACATAACCAGATGATGATACCTTGTACCGTTTTGCGCAAAAACACTGTCTGTGTGATAGAGGCATTATACAGTTGAAGTTTACATAAACTCAAGTTATTTGGCTTAGGTGTAAGTGTTTCACAATTCCTGACATTTAATCCTAGTAAAAATGCCCTGTCTTAGGTCAGTTAGGATCACCACTTTATTTTAAGAATGTGAAATGTCAGAAAATAGTACAGAGAATTATTAATTTCAGCTTTTATTTTTTTCATCACATTCCCAGTGGGTCAGAAGTTAACATACAATCAATTAGTATTGGTAGCATTGCTTAAAATTGTTTCACTTGGGTCAAACGTTTCTGGCAGCTTCCACAACCTTCCCACAAGAAGTTGGGTGAAATCTGGCACATTCCTCCTGACAGAGCTGGTGTAATTGAGTCAGGTTTGTAGGCCACCTTGTTCGCACACACTTTTTCAGTTCTGCCCACAAATGTTCTATAGGCTGGAGGTCAGGGCTTTGTGATGGCCACTCCAATACCTTGACTTTGTTGTCCTTAAGCCATTTTGCCACAACTTTGGAAGTACTTGTATGCTTGGGGTCATTGTCCATTTGGAAGACCCATTTGCGACCAAGCCTTAACTTCCTGACTGATGTCTTGAGATGTTGCTTCAATATATCCACATCATTTTCCTTTCTCATGGAGCCATCTATTTTGTGAAGTGCACCAGTCCCTCCTGCAGCAAAGCACTCCCACAACATGATGCTGCCACCTCCGTGCTTCACGGTTGGGATGGTGTACTTCGGCTTGCAAGCCCCCCCCCTTCTTCCTCCAAACATAACGACGGTCATTACGGCCAAACAGTTCTATTTTTGTTTCATCAGACCAGAGGACATTTCTCCAAAAAGTACGATCTTTGTCCCCATGTGCAGTTGCAAACCGTAGTCTTGCTTTTTTATGACAGCTTTGGAGCAGTGGCTTCTTTCTTGCTGAGCGGCCTTTCAGGGTATGTCGATATAGGACTCGTTTTACTGTGGATATAGATACATTTGTACCAGTTTCCTCCAGCATCTTCACATGGTCCTTTGCTGTTGTTCTGGGATTCATTTGCACTTTTTGCACCAAAGTACGTTCATCTCTAGGAGACAGAGCGTGTCTCCTTCCTAAGCGGTACGATGGCAGAGTGGTCCCATAGTGTTTATACTTGCGTACTATTGTTTGTACAGATGAACGTGGTATCTTTAGGCGTTTGGAAATTGCTCCCAAGGATGAACCAGACTTGGAGGTCTACAATCTTTTTCTTTTGAATTTCCCATGATGTCAAGGAAAGACATGTGTGGAGTGGTTGGAAAACGAGTAAATGACTCCAACCTAAGTGTAAACTTCCGACTTCAACTGTATGTGGGTCATGTGTCTTGTTCGGAGGCGTTGACTGATTTCATGTCAATGCTAATATGGCTCAAATTCACTAGCTAGCTAACCAACAACTGTAACGACGTATTTGAGAGACAAGTGCTCATTGTGTAAATGTACTCGTTTTCAATAAACATTGGAGACTTAATATAATTTACATGTTTTCAACAAGCTCTGCCAACCGCCTGTTTTGTACCAGAGTTGCGCACACGTCGGTTTTGTTGCTAAACAATCAACCAGTCAATAGCAAATAACACCTGATTGGTACTTCATGAAACTGGTCAATGGTTCTGCATGAATCTCATGTACATGTTCTCATATAACACTGTTCACTCAATAGGCCTATGAAGCCATGAACTACTTGAACAGGTAAGTTCTCGGCAAAGCGGTTAAAAGTACGTACGGCATTTACCACTTGGAGCAGTGGAACCGAGTTTGTGACTCACCAATCTACACAACCCGGGCTCTTTCTCCATGGTCTAACAGTGATTTAACGAAATCATTGTATCCGTCCCTTCAACTGCAATGATAAGCCGTGACAAGGTCAAATATAAGCTCGTCGAACAGGAATTTCAGTTGTCGTTGCGGAAATTTCAGTTATGTCATTACAGTATTCGTAGTGCAGGAAGTTCAGCTCTGTAATTTCAGAGCAGGAAATATTTATATATTTTTAAACAGGTCAAAGAGAATCTCTGGACCGCATAGAGAAGCCAAGCTTTGTCTAAAAAGCCCTGTTCATTTATCACAAGGCTGATCTACGGCCCCTGGCATTCTCCTCTGCCAGTCTGTTTCCCCCTGCCACCCCTTTTGGAATGGGTTCGTGGGCACAGGCACACGCAGCCAAATGGTTGGCGCATGGGCGGACACGGTGTCAGACCATCAGCCGGTGACGCGAGTGACGCGACAGACACACAGAGCCGGACAACTCACAGTGGTGACGAGAGGTTGTGCTTACAATACCGCTGAACAACGCTCGTGTTCCTATCATAACATCCTAGCACTAGGAGCATTTCATCTATGGGTGATGAAAGCCTGTGCCCCCCCCCATATCAAACTGTGTTTAGCTAGAACAAGCACGCCGCAGGAACTGGAGCAGAATCCTTTGCCAGTGAGAGAGAGTTCAAAAAGCAGCCCATTTAATGTCCTGGCAGGCCTCTTGGCACACTGGCACCGTGACACAACCTGGCCTTGGCATCGGGAGAAGCCATTGGCAATATAGTGCCACTCCAGAACTCATTGCGCTTGGCAAAGCCTCGCCAGTGCATTCATATAGCATAAGGTTACAATGTCTTGCCAATGCTTAACTAGCCATATTATGGTTACAGAGTGAAAAGAAAAAGGAAAATGTGCCTTGTTAGCAGAAGGGATTATTTGGGATAGAAAGGGGGAATGGAGGAGAGAAATCCCAGAGTTCTCCTCTTTCAGTGGAGGATGCCAAAACGCACCCCTCCCCCACCCACCAGTAAAGCGTTCCAAATCAGCGCACCCTACATTTTTCAACTCAGGGAGGGATAAGGTATCAGGAGACCTGGCAACCTTCATACTCGCATCGTGAGCTGAAATGACAATATTCCACTACAAGGAACTGAGCTAAACTCAGTGGCCACCAGCCAATCAGAGAGAGTGTTTCCATTTTCAGGGGGTGTCACTAGCCAATCACAGAAAGCCATTCCCTCACTGGGGGTACCACTAGCCAATCACAGAAAGTAGGGGTGTAACAATTCACCAAACAAACGGTTCGCTACATATTGCAGTTACTACAGTCCATTTTTATTTACTTAAGTGTTAACACCGAAAAGACTCAAAAACAACGCTAAAATAAAGTGCAATATGCGTGTGAAGTCAATATGTAAAAACATGGCTCGGGCATTGTATAGGCCTATGCTATAACATTTCTCTTACAGAGAGAAAAAGTTGTGCAATTGTGTGACTCATAACGGGGTCGTGTCTGTAGCACAGTACTTCTCATCTCCCACTCTGTGGTTAATGTGATGGGCTGTCACTGTTAAGTAGCTCTCTGTAGCCCCATCCATCTGTAGTAAGCGCGACACGCCCAACACAACTTTGGCTTGCTTATATAGAGCAGGTACTACCCAGTTGCTGAAATGGGTGCGAGAGGGAAGTTCGTAACGTGGCTTGAGCACTTTCACGAGGTACTGAAACCCCCCTATTCTCAACCACCGAGAACGGGCGCAGCTATAAACACCTATGGCTCTTGTAATTTCTTTGGCCAGGTCCGAATCTGCTGCAAAGGGCAGCGCGAATACAGACGGGAGACAAAGTTGTGTTGTTTCCATCTTGCTCCGGTGGTAGGAATACTGGGGTGATTTCGGCATAAATGTTAAGTGTCAACATGTTTGAGGTGTTGGCAGCTACATAAGCCACTCTCGTTGAGCAGTGGCGACATACTGTTGAAGTTTTATCCACAACTCTCTGTCCATCTCCGTTATAATCTAACGGGAAACCAAAATGTTCCCAAACTAGAGATTTAAACGAGGATCCTCCTGGTTGTGATAGTTCATTTAGAGGTATGTGACAGTACCGGCAAACTCTGAACCACTGCGAAACCCTACAATTTCTGATTACACAGGGAGAGGAGAGAGAGCGAGAGAGACCATGACAGAGAGAGATAGGCGATAAGAATTCTCATTATGCAGGAGGAAGAAGTAAAAAGAGAACGTTCCATTTCTCCAATGGGGTTTTGAGGAATAGTAACCAACCATGCCAGATTAAAAAGGAGGCCCATTTATTAGAGCCATAGTATGTGGCAGCTGTGGCAGTGACAGATGGCCCAGTGCACTATGGGAGAGTAGCTGGGTCACAGCCAGGTCAGTTGGGCACTGGTGGAAAGGGCAGCAACACCCACACACTGCACATGAGTGGAGGGAGAGACAGCACTTCACCATGGTCATGTTCATTAGGCTTTAAATAGTAGAAAACCGACTGATACTGGGTTGTACTATCTGGGTTTATCCAATTGATAAATGTTTGAAAACATTTCCAGTTCAGTGCCCTAATGAACATGACCCAACATGGCCTACTCTTATGAAAACATAGGGACTGCTCACATCAGACTCTCCCAAAAGTCTAACACCATCAACAGTATGTGCAGAATGTCACCAATCACAATCAACCAGAACAGAACACCCTCCAATACCTAATCCACATGTAACAGTATAACCTTAGACCGCCCCCTCGCCCATACCCGGGCGCGAACCAGGGACCCTCTGCACACATCAACAACAGTCACCCACGAAGCATCGTTACCCATCGCTCCACAAAAGCCGCGGCCCTTGCAGAGCAAGGGGAACTACTACTTCAAGGTCTCAGAGCAAGTGACGTCACCGATTAAAACGCTATTTAGCACGCACCGCTAACTAAGCTAGCCGTTTCACATCCGTTACACACACACACCTGAGTCAAGCCAAAGTTGATAACATTGTCCTTCCTGACACAGTTCTAACAGAAACATTTTAGCCAGTACGGATTTGGTGAGCATTTTAGTGTCACTAATTTACATCACCAACAATAGTGAAATCCAAAATGAAGCATTAGCCTATACGTAGAGCCAGGAGTATGTCATGCAACTGGACCAACTGGATGTAACTGGTCCGAATTAAAGGACATAACTAGACTATGGCTGGGCGATATGGCCAAAATATTATTTCACCGTATTTAAAAAATATATGAATTTTTTAATTGGACAGTATTTGATGGTATTTTTAGTTTTTCAGTAATACAAGTTCTACATTTGCTTTATGAGTAGTGAGTGATCCTAGGGTGGCAACACAGACTCGGTGAAATCACTTACAGGCTGACTACACCGCTCGAGGTCAGTTCTATTTATGATGCAGATCGTGCTGCAAGTCCTGCCACTCCCATCTCATTGGTTTATAGAAGCAGGTACCCACGTGCCATCTCCTCATTGGTTATACCCACGTGGGTGACTGAAAGACGAACGAGGTCAGTGGCGGTAATGCACCTAATTTATGAAAGTTGCCAGCTGCAATATAAGAAATCAAATCAAAGTTTATTTGTCACGTGCACGGAATACAACAAGTGTAGACCTTACAGTCAAATTCTTACTTACAGGCTCTAACCAATAGTGCAAAAAAGGTGTTAGGTGAACAATAGGTAAGTAAAGAAATAAAACAGTAAAAAGACAGGCTATATACAGTAGCGAGGCTATAAAATTAGCGAGGCTACATACAGACACCGGTTAGTCAGGCTGATTGAGGTAGTATGTACATGTAGATACGGTTAAAGTGACTATGCATATATGATAAACAGAGAGTAGCAGCAGCGTAAAATGAGGGGTTGGGGGGGTACAATGCAAATAGTCTGGGTAGCCATTTGATTACCTGTTCAGGAGTCTTATGGCTTGGGGGTAAAAACTGTTGAGAAGCCTTTTTGTCCTAGACTTGGCACTCCGGTACCGCTTGCCATGCGGTAGTAGAGAGAACAGTCCATGACTGGGGTGGGTGGGGTCTTTGACAATTTTTAGGGCCTTCCTCTGATACCGCCTGGTATAGAGGTCCTGAATGGCAGGCAGCTTAGCCCCAGTGATGTACTGGGCCGTGCGCACTACCCTCTGTAGTGCCTTGCGGTCAGAGGCCAAGTAATTGCCGTACCAGGCAGTGAAGCAACCAGTGCAACCATGCTCTCGATGTTGCAGCTGTAGAACCTTTTGAGGATCTCAGGACCCATGCCAAATCTTTTTAGTTTCATGAGGGGAATAGGCTTTGTCGTGCCCTCTTCATGACTGTCTTGGTGTATTTGGATCATTCTAGTTTGTTGTTGATGTGGACACCAAGGAACTTGGAAGCTCTCAACCTGCTCCACTACAGCCCCATCGATGAGAATGGGGGTGTGCTCTGTCCTCCTTTTCCTGTAGTCCACAATCATCTCCTTAGTCTTGGTTACGTTGAGGGAGAGGTTGTTATTCTGGCACCCCCCGGCCAGGTCTCTTGTCCTCCTCCCTATAGGCTGTCTTGTTGTTGTCGGTGATCAGGCTCTTGTGTCATCTGCAAACTTAATGATGGTGTTGGTGTCATGCCTTACCATGCAATCGTGGGTAAACAGGGAGTTACAGGAGGGGACTGAGCACGCACCCCTGTGGAGCTTAAGTGTTGTGTGGCAGATGTGTTGCTACCTACCCTCGCCAAACCGCGCAGCCGACCAGTAAAATACTACTTGAGTAAAAGTCTAAAAGTATTGGGTTATAAATATACTTAAGTATCAAAAAAGTAAAAGTATAAATAATTGAAAATTCCATTCATTATGCAAGCCAGATGGCACCATTTTCTAGTTTTTTGTTTGTTTGTATTTACGGATAGCCAAGGGCACACTCAGACATAATTTACAAACAAAACATTTGTGTTTAGTGAGTCCTCCACATCAGAGGCAGTAGATGACCAGGGATGTTCTCTTGACAAGTGTGTGAATTGGACCATTTTCCTGTCCTGCTAAGCATTAAAAATGTAACGAGTACTTTTAGGTGTCGGGGAAAATGCACGTAAAAAGTACAGTATTTTCTTTAGGAATGTAGTGAAGTAAAAGTAGTCCAAATTTTAAAAAAATAGTAAAGTACAGATACAAAAAAAAAAAAAACATACATAGTACTTTAAAGTATTTTTACTTAAGTACTTTACACCACTCCTCAATTGAGAAAATGTCCACACTGCCACGTAGGGTTGCACGATATGGACAAATCATCTAGGACTTATTTTTAACCAAATGTTGCAATTGCAATTTGACTTTCCAATAAGAGCAAAAAACTGTTGGAATCATGGAAATAGAATGACTATTTTAATTCTATAGTTAGAATATAATAGTAGGAACTTTGAATACAATGTTGTTTGAGATGACAAAATGCCAGGGAGGGGTTATTGTGACAGTAGGAACTAAAGTGTCGATAAGCGTTTCCTAGGGGACCCTATAAGCTTTGGCTATATTGCATGTTCTCTCTTACCTACATCATGTAGCCAACATATCCCTGCTTTGCATATTCCTCTTTGATTTTGAAGATACTCTTGCACAAACAACATGCTGATTTAGGTCTACACCATCACTGGTATTAGCAGGCTGTATTAGCTAGCTATGTATGCTCTTACTCAGTACATTTATTAGCTAGCTATTAGCATTAGCGGTTAACAAGATTTAGGGCAACTTGCTAAGAAAAGACAAACTAGCTGTTTGCTGATGTAAGAAACACAAACCTTTAGTGTCATTATAGAACGCTAGTGGATTTATATTAAGAAGCAGAGTGAAAACAGCATTGTCATCATCAACATTGTTGCATGTGCTGCATTGACCATGCAGACTGAACGCAAGTGTCTCGTGGTTGAGGAACATCAAAATGCGCTCCTTGAGTGACAGGGGGCATGGCTAGGTATGTGTTGAGCGGAGAGAAATGACTCAAGTAGCAAAGTAAACTCTAAAAATTGACATTACACATGGAGTATCACATTTAACAAAACAAAACATTCAAATACCGGTATAGAAGGTAAAGTGAAAACCCAAACCGGTCCCTGCTTCAATACCATAAAATATGGTATACCGCCCAGCCATGGAGACAGCGCACGCCTCACACCACACAGTCTCCAATACATATGCGCGCACACACACACCATTTCCTGTCTGTCAGCCTCTGTGTTCCTACATCTGAGGCCATTAGTGGGTGTGTAGGTCACGGAATGTGATTACAGGATGGTATGCTGGGCTGTTTCATGCCATTTGCATGTGCCCGCCCTCAGCTCTGCCCAGGCTGGCGTCACACATGGTGTGTGTGTGTGTAGGCAGGGCCTGAGATAAGCCCTGCAACACAGCATACCGTTCCATAAACAGGGTGCCCTGTCCTCTGCCCAGGGCCTGAACCCATGCGCCGCCCCCACCCACATCTGAGATTTGTGGAGTAAACTATCACGTCAAGATTCCCTTGTTACTGCTCTTTGAGTTCTTTAAGTTTAGACTCTTAGATCCCACGCACAAAAAGAAAAACACATCTTAAGCAGTCAGATGTCATGGGAAGAGTCGATATCTGTGAATACGTTGTCATACAAAAATAATAAAACGTTTGATTAACCATATTGTAGTCCGTAATACGTGTTGTCCCTAACATTCCTAATGCTTGAATATAATTGACACATTCGCCAACAAGCACAAAAACATTTTCACATATCACATGCCTGTAAAACAGTGACAAAGTAACATGGCGGCTACACGCGTGTGTGAGTTTGTGATGTTCCTTACCTTAAAATGACCCCAGGTCTCAGAGACCCCGGCTACTCCTCATGAGGAGAGCCTATCCCTGGGTTCCCTTTGTCGTGCCCTTTGACCTTGGTCTGGCAGATAAAGCAAGCTGACTGGCTTAGCGTCGGCCCGGAGTCACAACTGTCACAGAGCCTCAAATCCCGGCACTCCCTCTCAGCAGAAGATCACAGTGCCCATTCACAAACCTGGAGAGTGGAAAAAAAGACAACCATCAGGGGTGTATTCAGGGTCTTTAAAACGCTCAGAATATCGCAGATGGAAATAGAACAAATCCAGTTGACACAATCCCCTTTTCCATCTGAGAGACAATCATTTCTGTTCTACGCAATACATTCTCTCTCCGAACATTCCGTGACATTACATCCTCCTAAACAGGCCTCAGATCTCCAAAGACCTAAATACACTTTTGGTTGAGGAACATGATTATCAACGGACCACACACGTTTACATCTCATTCATAAACTCAGCAAAAACAGAAACGTCCCTTTTTCAGGACCCTGTCTTTCAAAGATAATTCGTAAAAATCCAAATAGCTTCACAGATCTTCATTGTAAAGGGTTTAAACATTGTCTCCCATGCTTGTTCAATGAACCATGAACAATTAATGATACAGACGGTAGGCAATTAAGGTCACAGTTACAAAAACTTAAAACACTAAATAGGCCTTTCTACTAAAAACACCAAAAGAAAGATGCCCAGGGTCCATGCTCATCTGCATGAACGATGTGGCCAGTGCAATAACTCGCAATGTCCGTACTGTGAGATGCCTAAGACAGCGCTACAGGGAGACAGGACGGACAGTGGCAGACCACGTGTAATGTTTGGATCAGTACATCCAAACATCACACCTGCGGGACAGGTACAGGATGGTAACAACAACTGCCCGAGTTACACCAGGAACGCACAATCCCTCCATCAGTGCTCAGACTGTCCGCAATAGGCTGAGAAAGGCTGGACTAAGGCAGGTCCTCACCAAACAACACGGGCAACAATGTCGCCTATGGGCACAAACCCACTGTTGCTGGACCAGACAGGACTGGCAAAAAGTGCTCTTCACTGACGAGTTGCGGTTTTGTCTGACCAGGGGTGATGGTCGGATTCGCGTTTATCGTCGATGGAATGAGCGTGACACCAAGGCCTGTTCTCTGGAGCGGGTTCGATTTGGAGGTGGAGGGTCCTTTATGGTCTGGGGCGGTGTGTCACAGCATCATCGGACTGAGCTTGTTGTCATTTCAGGCAATATCAACGCTGTGCGTTACAGGGAAGACATCCTCCTCCCTCATGTGGTACCCTTCCTGCAGGCTCATCCTGACATGACCCTCCAGCATGACAATGCCACCAGCCATACTGATCGTTCTGTGTGTTCTTGCATGGCCAGTGAAGAGCCCGGATCTCAATCCCATTGAGCACGTCTGGGACCTGTTGGATCGGAGGGTGAGGGATAGGGCCATTCCCCCCAGAAATGTCCAGGAACTTGCAGGTGCCTTGGTGGAAGAGTGGGGTAACATCTCACAGCAAGAACTGGCAAATCTGGTGCAGTCCATGAGGAGGAGATGCACTGTAGTACTTATTGCAGCTGGTGACCACACCAGATACTAACTGTTACTTTTGATTTTGACCCCCCTTTGTTCAGGGACACATTTTTCCATTTCTGTTAGTCACATGTCTGTGGAACTTGTTCAGTTTGTCTCAGTTGATCAATCTTATGTTCATACAAATATTTACACATGTTAAGTTTGCTGAAAATAAACTCAGTTGACAGTGAGAGGACGTTTCTTTTTTTTAATGAATTTATCAAGCCGCTTTAAAAAAAGGCACAATCGATACATTCAATGTCTGGTTGAAAAGCAGTGTGACTTTTTAGAGGTTTCAGGGCAATGTCTTAGAGAGGAATAATTCAAATAGGAATACAATAGGAAGAGGCAGACACAGTCGGTCCCAAATCGAACGTGTGTTCGATTTTTATTTTAGCTTGTGTTTCTTCTTTCTCTGGCTGCAACAGAGGCCATGCAATTTAGCAATTACACATTTAACAACTAAGATGCACAAGGGAAATTATATATAGAAAACTTGTATAATGTGTACATGATACATCCCACATATACCAAGCTAATATATAAAACCATCACATATACAAAGGCAATGGAACCACATGGCAGATTCTACCCACAGTGCAAAGGGAATAGATAGCAGACAACCTACATGTTAACTGCATATCCACAGCTTTGACATTAGGTTAGATGCCCAGGTTTAAGCCACTGCACAGCAGTAAAACTATGGGACAGCTAACAGTAAAACTATGGGACAGCTAGAATGAAATACCAATTGATCCAAAAGGACAACTTGGAAATAGCGTTACCCTAGCCTGGTATGCATAAACTTTAAGGCCTTAATTATAATCTTAAACCTTGGATGCATAGTTGAAACAATGGCAACGCAGCCACCCCACCTGTTTTGGTAAAAAGCTGAGATTGGCCTGGAGAAATGTAACCACTATCAAATTCAGACAGAGATATGAATGAAACCCTGACCATGATATCAAAATGATAGTTTTAACCATGATGAGGCTATACAGTGTTTGTTTACATTTAGGTCATTGTCACAAACATTGGCATAAAACAAATAGTTTGGGTTCTGATGGGGTAAAACACTTGAACTAAGCTTGAGGCATTTATAAGTTACATTCTTCAAGAATCAATGGGTATATATATCATTAATTTATAAGTCCAAAAATGGATGTAACAACTAAGGATTCTAGCTTTAACCTACTGTACTGGAGCCAATGTATTTTCCATGCTGGCAAAATGAGTGTTATACGGCTTCATCAGCTCTTCTGACCATGGCATCATTCACATCTTCTATATGAATAGTCTACACCACCAAAATAACCTTTTGGCAAATATTGATTCTGCCCAAACAGTCGTGAGCAGAGTGAATAGGCCAAGGCTTTGGTTATCTAAGTAACCTACCATTCAAGCAGGAACCACAACCAGGTGGACACAGGACATGACGCAGTATTCTCTATGGGTAGAACAAGTAAACAGACAGTCTTTGCTCAAGAAACCAAACGGGCTAGTTACACAGCATAAATACCATCTATATAACTACAAAGGGGTGGTGATGCAAGTTTCCAACTAACTGACACAACACCTATTATGAATAATATAAAACGTATGATTCAACATTTTCCAGTACCTCCAATCCAGTGTTTACATATGCAAAAGAGTGTGGGCTACATTCATTTCAGAATATGTTGCAGACGTCCCATTCCATATTGAGTCGGATACCATGAATGGGAAAATTACTATACCCTCTCGTAGCTTTGTTTTTTTGTTGGCCAGACAGTTACAAACCATCTCCTTTCACGCTCGCCTTTAATAACAAGTTGATCAAAACCAGGAGCCACTGCAACACGAAAGGTAACGATAGATTTAGCGTATTCGACCACGGCTGTTCAAGCCTTCCACTGGAAAACGTCGGGTTGGTCACAGAATGGGACAAAAAGCTTCAGGCCAAGTCGGCGAATCACGATCAACATTTGCAGGATGTGTTGCTTACTGCCTTGCAATGGTTTCACCACGCGTAGACCTGGATAAGTGCAGTAATTTAAGTTTTCTATGTGAAACCGAAAGTCAGAATTGATTAGTATTAGTGGGGAAAGTAAGTAACCCCCCACAAATCGATGCATTACGAAAATAGAAAGCAGCAGCATGTGTGCTGCAATGGACAAATACCCATCTACACAAATTAATAGGACAAAACTAGCACCAGGGACAGACTTTGAAGCGATATATTGAAATAGCAAATTGAAGAATGTTTAAAGGTGTAACGTTAACCAGAGAATAAGGGTCTGACTTCCCAACGGAGCAAGGCCAAGTATGTTTACAGCTGAAAGGGCATGGGAGAAAACATTTTTTTTAAAGATATACAGCTTGGTTAGGTAGAGTAACGTTAGATGCAAAGGGAAACCCTCCCTTACCCATTGTGTCTGACACAATATCCTTCATTGTTGAACACGATATCACATATGTATACAGAGCTCCACGAGTCCCATCTTTCTTCGTTGAGGACAAATGATTCCATACACAAATAGACTTGCACCAATAATTATCCTCGAGTAAAGTAAACAATTTTCATAAAAAGAGGTTAGGCCTACGCGAAAGACGAGGTTAAACTGTTATTTTTCCACGATTAAACCAGAGCAGTAGAATAGTTCCAGATTTTGCATGAATAAATCTCCGCTCCTGACTAGTATACTCCAAGCGATAACAAGGGCTTCTCCAAGACGTTCCAAACTTGTGCAGCTTTTTTTTCTCTCTCTCTCTCTCTCTCAAAGGAGTTGTTCCTGTTTCGCCAAAGCTTGGGGGAGGGGTGTTTGTCAAAGCAAGCTGAAAACCCCAGCCAGTTTAGAACACAGACCAAACTCACAGAGAAGTGAGAGCGAAGTCAATCCGTTATAGCCTACTAGGGACGACAGGGTAAAGGTGATAATGGACTAACCGATTGCAAGACTAGAATAACCATACAATATCCTATGCATTTTGGGAAATTAAAATGTTTGCCTATTAGGCCTGACAGTAAATAGCAGTAGTGTAAAAAAAAAAAAAAAATACTTTGAAGTATTTTTACACCGCTTAAGTCGTTTTTGGTGTATCTGTACTTACAACTATTTCTTACAACTTTTACTTCACATCATTCCTAAAGATGTATATTTTACTCAATACATTTTTCCTGACACCAAAAGTACTCCTTACATGTTGAATGCTTAGCAAGGACAGGAAAATGGTCCAATAGAGCCCCACAGTGGAGGTGTCATAATACCCATAAAACCTAGCTGTCAAACAGGGAAATGGTTCCAATAATTTTTCCACCATTCATTTTTCCCATAGGGGATTTTAGAGGAAAAAAGGGGCTGTTTGTGTAGGCTTACCCAGGAAGGATGTTTCAACAACCATGTAAATCTCTCTCGGATAAGGTGACTTTTATCAATATGCTCGGCTCTATTTACTCTTAGATTAAAAAATGCTAATTATGATCAAAGTAGACATCGTGCAAAACTACAAATCCCTGCAAGCTCCTGCACGTCACATCTAGCTGACACCTTTTCAAACAGGTATTGTATCGATGTAAAACTTGCACAAGACAGTTCACAGAATTGTCCATTTAAAGAAATGTTGCCAATTTATTAATTACTAGAGTTAGTTAACATTAGATAGTTAACCCAGAGATGTTTACCTTTGCCTCGATTTGGCAGTCTCATTTAGATCATCATGGCATTTGTAGTTCTTTATGATAGCCACATTAGCAGCTAATTAGCATTACATTTTTGGTGGGTAAATACAGGTGAATATATATACGTAAGTCACCTTGTCCTAGAGAGATTTACACGGTTATCAAAACATCACGCAAGGGTAAGCCTATGCGAAGCACAGCCCTTATTTTAAGTTTCTAAAATCCCCTATGGGAAAAATGAATGGTGGAAAAACTATTAGAACCCTTTCCTTGTTTGACCGCTAGGTTTTATAGGTGTTATGAGTCATACTGTGATACTCTATACATGCGCTTATCTCTGGTCTGCCTCTGATCTGGTGGACTCACTAAACACACATGCTTCATTTGTAAATGATGTCTGCTCCAGCCTCTCCAATCTAATGTGTGTTTGTGTGTGTGTGTGTATATCAGGGGGGTTGGATGAAAGCAGAAGACAAATTTCCACCTCGTGTGGACTAATGAAGTATACTTCTTGTCTTGTTTCCTCTGCTACCCCCACTTTGAAATAATAGCTTAACCTAAATTCTTAATCAGATTCTAGGTCAAGTCAATGTGCCATACTGTATGTGAGCTGTTAAATCAATTGTAGTTGAAAGAGCTGTGTCCCCCGCATGCCTGCACAGGAGACGATAGTAAATGAAAAAGCAGACACTTTCCTATAGCCTGACGTCTTTTTAGATGTCCTCAACGGTTTGAACATCAAAGGTGTAGGTGTGTTCTCTTCAAACTGCACCTGGCTACTCCACCACCTCAACCCTTGATTCCCTCCACCCTTGCACTTATCCACTTGTTCTTCTTTGAACAGGTTTTGTTTTATATGGGTCTACCTGGCACCTACTTTGCCCCTCCCCATAGGTTATATATTGGTTTAGGTAAGAGTCTGTTAAATGACAAGAAGTGAATGTGAAAGTATGTCCGTCATCTGTCTGTCTAACTGTCTGTGTCCGTCTTTATCAAATGTCGTAGACTGGAGACATGAACAGTCAACCTGGACAGATTCATATGATGGATCACTTAAACCCCTGGCATCTCAAGATGCCAGTAATAGCCAACCTAGATATAACAAAGTAAATGGAAATCTTGGGCACTCCAATTAGTATAATATGTTAAGTTTCGTATGGTATGTATTCATTTGTGGATGTCCATCTTCCATTTCGTGTCTTATCTTACAAATTACAATTTGTATTATATGTTACGAATTTCAATTCGTACAATATGTTAGGAATTGCAATTCTTACTATGTTATGAATTTGCGAAAACGTATGATATGTTACGAATTCCAATTTGAAGTAGCTAACGTTAGCTAGGTGGTTAACACTAACCTTAGCTAGGTGGCTACTGTTAGCTAGGTTAGGGGTTAAGTGTTAAGATAAGGAGTTAGGTTAAAGGGTTAGGGGAAGGGTTAGCTAGCATGTTAAGTAGTTGCAAAATGCTTAAGTTATCCATGATGAGATTCGAACGTGCAACCTTTGGGTTGCTAGACATTCACGTTATACGCCCACCAATCTACCCTGACCAACCCTCATACTTTTGATTTTGCCTTTAGTAACATTCTGTCCTATGTAGCCATACCAAACAAAACATACCATACCAATTTGATTATCCCGTTTTTTCATTTACTATGTTACGTCTAGTCTATGAGACCAGGCTGTACTAGCAGCCAGTACAGACGTCAGGATAGCAGTTTTCGTCTTTTGTCACATTTGGGTTTCCCTGTGTCCCTTACTGGGGACATGCTATGGGCTGAACTCTATAGTATCCTCTGACCGTACTAGTCGGATCCCCTCAGATGTGGGGTACAACACACTCACAAATGCCATCTCAGAGATACCAATTGCAATTTTTCACAGTCACTTGCCTCTCTTAAAACACTCTTCCTTCAAATAGCTGAGCAAGAGTGATAAACATGCAATAGGGATTCTTTGTGTCAACACAATAGAACAGACACTAGGCACATGTTTATCTATTCTATTTACACAAGAAGATATAGTTCTTTATATTGGTTAGAAATAGCAGCGAATGATCAGAGAGAGACCTATCGGCACATAGCTGTTTCTTGATTCGAAATGGAGACAAAAGACAGGGAATGTTAGAAGGAGGAGAGGAAGCAGTAGATTTTTGTCTGTTGTTCGTTCTGATGCATACTAAGCGTGCAACGGAGGGGGGGCTGGCAGACTCAAGGGATTAAAAGCATTTGTCTGCCATCTAATCCTCTGCTTGAACCCACAGCACCACTACTACGCAACCAACAGACTCCCGGGATCCCAGAAAGAGCAGAGAGAGAGACAGAGAGTGAGACAGAAAGAGAGAGAGACAGAGAGTGAGACAGAAAGAGAGAGAGACAAAGAGAGAGAGAGAGAGAGAAAACAACAACATTCTAAGTGAATACTCCATTCTTGGGGAAAACAATTCCCTTAGAAGTTCCATGGCAATTGCTTTTACCGTTTTACTCTGTCGATTCGTGTGCCTCTTAGATAACAAGGGGGAGAAAAAAAAAGGCAATCCTTTTTCCTCTTTGGGAGTGATATGAAAGATCGTCCCCTGCTGATAAAATGTCTGTTCCTCTACCCCCAGAGAGTACATGACAGACATGTTTCAGACATATACCATTTACTATATGGGCGAAAACAGAGACAGTTGTCAATGTTTGTATACTTTTATATATAATATGGTGCCTGACATCCCTAGTGTTACAGGGTTGTGTTCAGCAGGATACATCGTGGCAAATGGTTTGCAAAGGAAAAAAAACATTTTTCTTATTAGAACAAGTCTAGATAATCCCTCCCTGCTTCAGTCTGTTATCTTCCGATTAATGCCTAACGAACACGGCCCTGTTGTGTCTCCACAGAGTTAAATGTTTGCGCAACACAGTGAGTAAAAACAGTTACACACGTTTTTCATGTTTAACACCCCAGCAAGAGGTGACATCTGGTAGCACGGAAAGCAAAAACAAATCCTGATCACAATGAGGCATGGGCTTTATTTCTATCCTGCTATCTGGTGTTCCAGGTCTAAGCTGACACTCTAAGTGAATGTATGTCATTGCCATAGGTTAATAAAGAGACCAACATATGTGGCTGCTTAGAACAGTGCAATATAGTCAAACAGAGGGATTTAGTGGTGCCGCTCATCCATAAAGAGGTATGTGTTTATGTGATCTATATACAGTACCAGTCAAAAGTTTGGACACACCTACTCATTCAAGGGTTTTTCTTTATTTGTACTATTTTCTACATTGTATAATAATAGTGAAGACATCAACTATTAAATAACACACATGAAATCATGTAGTGATCTATAATTTTGGTTGTTCAAAGTAGCCACTCTTTGCCTTGATGATAGCTTTGCACAGTCTTGGCATTCTCTCAACCAGCTTCACCTGGAATGCTTTTCCAACCGTTTTAAAGGAGTTCCCACATATGCTGAATACTTATTGGCTGCTTTTCCTTCTCTCTGCAATCCAACTCATCTCAAACCATCTCAATTGGGTTGTGGTCAGGTTATTGTGGAGGCCAGGTCATCTGATGCAGCACTCCATCACACTCCTTGGTGAAATAGCCCTTACACAGCCTGGAGGTGTGTTTTGGGTCATTGTCCTGTTGGAAAATCAAATGATAGTCTCACTACGCGCAAACCAGACGGGATGGGGTATCACTGCAGAATGCTGTGGTAGCCATGCTGGTTAAGTGTGTCTTGAATTCTAAATAAATCACTAACAGTGTCACCAGAAAAGTACCCCCACGCAATCACAGCTCCTCCATGCTTCACTGTGGGATCCACACATGCGAAGATCATCCGTTCCCCTACTTTGCATCTCACAAAGACACGGGGGTTGGAACCAAAAATCTCAAATTTGGACTATCAAATCAGACCAAAGGACAGATTTCCACTTGTCTAATGTCCATTACTTGTGTTTCTTGGCCCAAGCAAGTCTCTTATTATTATTGGTGTCCTTTAGTAGTGGTTTCTTTGCAGCAATTCGATCATTAAGGCCTGATTCACGCAGTCTCCTCTGAACAGTTGATGTTGAGATGTGTCTGTTACTTGAACTCTGTGAAGCATTTATTTGGGCTGCAATTTCTGAGGCTGGTAACTCTAATGAACTTATCCTCTGCAGCAGAGGTAACTCTGGGTCATCCTTTCCTGTGGCGGTCCTCATGAGAGCCAGTTTAATCATAGCGCTTGATGGTTTTTGCGACTGCACTTGAAGAAACGTTCAAAGTTCTTGACATTTTCCGTATTGATTGACCTTCATGTCTTAAAGTAATGATGGACTGTCGTTTCTCTTTTCTCATTTGAGCTGTTCTTGCCATAATAAGGACTTGGTATTTTACCAAATAGGGCTATCTTCTGTATACCACCCCACCTTGTCACAACACAACTGATTGGCTTAAACGTATTAATTAAGAAGGAAATAAATTCCACACATTAACTTTTAACAAGGCACGCCTGTTAATTGAAATGCATTCCAGGTCACTACCTCATGAAGCTGGTTGACAGAATGCCAAGAGTGTGCAAAGCTGTCATCAAGGCAAAGGGTGGCTACTTTGAAGAATCTAAAATATATTTGGATTTGATTTGTTGAACACTTTTTTGTTTACTACATGATTCCATATGTGTTATTTCATAGTTTTGATGTCTTTTGTATTATTCTACAATGTAGAAAATAGTCTAAATAAAAACTTGGAATGAATAGGTGTGTCCAAACGTTTGACTGTTACCGTAGGAGGGGATCATGTCCCAGTCACACTCTTTGTTGGTGTGCTAGTGTAACAGTATAGCTTCCGTCCCTCTCCTCGCCCCTACCTGGGCTCGAACCAGGGACCCTCTGCACACATCGACAACAGCCACCCTCAAAGCATCGTTACCCATCGCTCCACAAAAGCCACGGCCCTTGCAGAGCAAGGGAAGCAACTACTTCAAGTTCTCAGAGCGAGTGAAGTCAACAATTGAAACGCTATTAGCGCGCACCACCGCTAACTAGCTAGCCTTTTCACATCGGTTACACTAGTATGTATATCAGCTCTCCCACTTGTGTATCCATCCAGGGCATCACCAGGAAGATACAAGTGGTGTGTTTCTTATAGTAGCCCTACCAGAAAACATCAGTGGTGATGGATGACTTGAACATCACTATGGCGCCAATATTATGGTTGCATTTGCTGACCAGTTTCATATATATATATATATATATATATATATATTTTTTTTTTATTTTTTTTTCTTCTTTCACATTTATTTGTGACCCTATGGCCGACACTGTTAACTTATTGTTCTACTATAAGTCAAGTAGATGACCTTGCGGTGCACAACTGTAGATTTTTAAAGGCAGTCAGTGGTCACTGAGTGAGACACAAACAACCGTTCACGACATTTTGAGAGTGGACAATAATTTGTATTTCTTGAAAAAAAAAAGTATTTCAAATTCATTCAGGCTTATCTAACAGCAGTCTTCCAGATACAGATTTGATTGCTTTTGCAATTAATCACCACTTTCCAGTTCTCTCCTCTCCTCCCCGCTCCCCTTCCCTCTCATCTCCTCTTCATTCCCCTCCTCTACAATGGAGGTAGATATCTAAACAAGCTCCAATTAAATGAATGCACCTCTCTAGTGAAATTACACCAATGAGCTAGTCATCAACAAGGAATTTGTTAGCAAACCACTATTGAGTGCCCTATAATTTATTCAATAACCGCTAATCAGGGAGCTGAAAACAGCAATAAAAATGGGATGTAATTGTTGTCATACAGAAATTAAATCATACACTCAGTTTAGAGTGGATACGTTGAACAACAACCTGGCAAATTAACTAATTAAATATTGATATCATATTGAAGTGAATCCTGTTCATTTGTGAGTAACGCACAGTTTTTTTCCCTACCCAATAAGGAACCTTTGAAGACGATGTTCATCTCTCAGCTTGTTAGTCTGTGAGGTTTGTTGTCCGTGAATATATCAGGCCCTGCGAAGAAATATGATCCTTTTGTCTCTGAACAAACCTCATAACAAAGAAAAGTACTTCTGCTGAGCCAGCACTCTTGCCTTAATTCATTTTCACCACTTCTTTCCCCAGTGGACTTGTTTTACAATGTCCCTAGCTCTGGGTGCTTTGCTGTCACCCCCATTACAAAGCCCTTTCTTCAACTCCTCCTGCAGGAACACTGGTGAGTCAATGTGTGCATCCCAGATGACACTCTATTCCCTATGTAGTGCAGTACTTTTGACCAGGACCCATAGGGCTGTGGTCAAAAGTAGTGCACGACATAAGGATTAGGGTGCCATTTGGGAAACATCCAAGGCCTTTCATAGTCGTTACTGCTGTAGACCATTTGTGAAACCAACAGCTTCAGGATATTCTATTACATTTACATTAGAGTCATTTAGCTGACGATCTTATCCAGAGAGACTTACAGGAGCAATTAGGGTTAAGTGCCTTGCTCAAAGGCACATTGACCGATTTTTCACATAGTCGGCTCGGGGATTTGGTTACTGGCCCAACACTCTTAACTGTTAGGCTACCTGCCGCCCCCTTCTATAGATGTCCTTGGTAAATACTGGCCAAGGAAACAAGTCATGTAAGCAATGAAATGCCATGTGACTCACCTTTGTGTACCTCTGTACCTCTGTGTGTTGTGTGTGTCCATGTGCAAACATACAGTTGAAATCGGAAGTTTACATACACTTAGGTTGGAGTCATCAAAACTAATTTTTCAACCACTCCACAAATTTCTTGTTAACAAACTATGGTTTTGGCAAGTCGGTTAGGACATCTACTTTATGCATGACACAAGTAATTTTTCCAACAATTGTTTACAGACAGATTATTTCACTTATAATTCATTGTATCACAATTCCAGTGGGTCAGAAGTTCACATACACTAAGTTGACTGTGCCTTTAAACAGCTTGGAAAATTCCAGAACATTATGTAATGTCTTTAGAAGTTTCTGATAGGCTAATTGACATCATTTGAATCAATTGGAGGTGTACCTGTAGATGTATTTCAAGGCCTACCTTCAAACTCAGTGCCTCTTTGCTTGACATCATGGGAAAATCTAAAGAAATCAGCCAAGACAACAGAAAAAAATTGTAGACCTCCACAAGTCTGGTTCATCCTTGGGAGCAATTTCCAAACGCCTGAAGGTACCACGTTCATCTGTACAAACAATAGTACGCAAGTATAAACACCATGGAACAACGCAGCCATCATACCGCTCAGGAAGGAGACGCAATCTGTCTCCTAGAGATGAACGTACTTTGGTGCGAAAAGTGCAAATCAATCCCAGAACAACAGCAAAGGACCTTGTGAAGATGCTGGAGGAAACAGGTACAAACGTTTCTATAGCCACGGTAAAACGAGTCCTATACCGACATAACCTGAAAGGCCGCTCAGCAAGGAAGAAGCCACTGCTCCAAAACCTCCATAAAAAAGTCAGACTACGGTTTGCAACTGCACATGGGGACAAAGATCATACTTTTTGGAGAAATGTCCTCTGGTCTGATGAAACACAAATAGAACTGTTTGACCATAATGACCATCGTTATATTTGGAGGAAAAAGGTGGGGGCTTGCAAGCCGAAGAACACCATCCCAACCGTGAAGCACGGGGGTGGCAGCATCATGTTGTGGGGCTGCTTTGCTGCAGGAGGGACTGGTGCACTTCACAAAATAGAGGACATCATGAGAAAGGAAAATTATGTGGATATATTGAAGCAACATCTCAAGACATCAGTCAGGAAGTTAAAGCTTGGTCACAAGGTATTGGAGTGGCCATCACAAAGCCTTGACCTCCAGCCTATAGAACATTTGTGGGCAGAACTGAAAAAGCGTGTGCGAGCAAGGAGGCCTACAAACCTGACTCAGTTACACCAGCTCTGTCAGGAGGAATGTGCCAAAATTCACCCAACTTATTGTGGGAAGCTTGTGAAAGGCTACCTGAAACGTTTGACCCAAGTTAGACAATTTAAAGGCAATGCTACCAAATACTAATTGAGTGTATGTTAACTTCTGACCCACTGACAATGTGATGAAAGAAATAAAAGCTTAAATAAATAATTCTCTCTACTATTATTCAGACATTTCACATTCTTAAAATAGTCATCCTAACTGACCTAAGACAGGGAATGTTTACTATGATTAAATGTCAGGAATTGTGAAATACTGAGTTTAAATGTATGGCTAAGGTGTATGTAAACTTCCGACTTCAAGTGTGTGTGTGTGTGTGTGTGTGTGTGTGTGTGTGTGTGTGTGTGTGTGTGTGTGTGTGTGTGTGTGTGTGTGTGTGTGTGTGGGCAGTGCAAAGAGAGTGTATGAATACACTTCAATGACAGAGGAGATGTTGTCAACAGTTGTACAACGGGTGGGTCTAATCCTTCATGCTGATTGGTTAAAACCGCATTCCAGCCAATGTCTATTCCACAAGTTACCAACGGCTAAATCTATGACGTAAAAATGCCTATTTACTCTGTTCCATCTGACTGCGCAATCCACTGTCTCATCAGCCCAGCCAGGTAATTTATATACTTGATCTCCGCTATTAAAAGCATCTAGATATTATCTCACATTTATTTTAGACTAACATTTAGTTTTCAACAGCAGATATTTTGTATAAAGCTTGCTGTCTGTCTCTACTACATTTGCAACATTGTTTCAATATTCAAATTCAATATCCAGCTGTCCCATAGTAATGAACGTGTCGGGAGTCGGGACGAGAAAGACAGGCAGGCAGCGTTTCTCAGCCAGTCGAAATCATGAATCAGCTGGCATCATTTTTATGGATATATACAAAGAAATGTCAATAAAAATCATCAGGTAAAAACGAAACAAAGTGCAGCTAGTTTGCAGTATTTCTAGCTTCAGTTGGAAGTGATTGTGTTAGCTGTTGTTGACTATCTCCTCTGAACAAGTGTCCTGATGAGAGAGCACGTTTTCCATGCCAAGCAAAATCAAGCCTCATTAGCTAAAAAAAAAGCAGAAAACTATCAAAAAGGATATGAAATCATAAACGGACTATTGGCAGCAAGCCTAGCAGAGCTTTATGGAGTGACAGTCACCTCTGGAATAAAACTCTGTTTTTAAATAAAGACCAAGACAGAAAAGTGGGAGTGGACCCAGGGTGTATCCAACTAAGTCTCGCTAGAAAACAGCTTAAATAAACGCAAATGCAGCTACTTTGCTATTATTATGGCTACACTGTTAAACGACCAGCCCGCTTGGGTAGCAACCCTAGATTTGTGTCGGGACTATATCTTGTGGAAGGATGAAATATCATGAATAAATTAATCAAAGTGTAAAAAGAAATATGAAAATATGTAAATCAATATTTGAAAATTTGTTTAAAAGTGATAATGTCCTTGAAGCCGGTGTTTGGAGGATATATTGACACAGTTAACAACACTATATATATCCTCCAAACACCGGCTTCTCTGGCATTATCACTTAAATATGCAACAGAGCTATCATTGCAGTTCCATGCAGCTTCTAGGCACTGAGGGTTGCTGTATGGCTGTGAGAGGACCGCCTCTATGTACACAGAGGGCATCAGGGTGTCATAAATTCAGACAAGTAGCTCCTCTTTGTGGGGGGGGAGTCCCCACAACTATAGTAAAACAAGGAACATTTTCCCTCATGGGATAATTTCCCAAATCCTCATGGGGACAAAGGTTATTTAAGCTTAGAGGTTACGTTTAAGGTTAGGCTTACAATTAGGTTTAGGGTTAGAATTAGGGTAAGGGGTTAGTGGTTAGGTATAGTATTAGGGTTAGGAGTTAGTCTCAGGGATTTGGTTAGGGTTTGGGTAAGGGTTAGGGAAAAAAGGATTTTGAATGGAAATGAATTTTAGGTCCCCATGTGTGTGTGTGTCTGTCTGTCTGTCTCTTTGTGCCTGCACCTATATCTGTGTGCGTAGGTATCATTTTGAACCAAAGGTTTCAACTGTAAATTCCTTATCAATTCCTTTATAAACTGGATGCCCATGTAGACCACTTTTTCATTACTTACATCGTGGACATTGAGCAAGCTTCTCTATGAATACTGGAAGTCATGTGCAAGGTTAAGACTCGTTTGAGTGGAAATCAAGTAAATCAGTTGGCTAGCAAGCACTGTGAGTGAATTACTCTTCATTATCACAAGACTGAACGACCTGCCAGATATAGAACTTTGTCAAAATTCAATTTAGCTGTCGTGTACTGTAATAAAAGGTTCAAAAGATGTCCAGGTTTATTCTTAGTCTCTCTTATAACACAAATTCACAGGTCTCAATCAGAGACACAAGCATTTAAAGGTCACAGACATGCCCGTCTGTGACCTGCAATCGATATCTATGCTATGCCGTAATACACTATACAATACTATATACTATTCCGTACTGTATGTAATACTATTTATTGTATTCTATAGGATCCTTTTCTTATATAACTGCATGCATACTGAATTGAGCCAACCCAGAGTCTGACTAGTATTTTACATCCACAGCTGTGTGGAAATCAAAGTGACTGGTGCCATCAACTGTCCAGCAGACCAACTGCCTAGCAGACCAACTGCCCAGCAGACCAACTGCCCAGCAGACCACTGCTCTGCTCCATGGATCAGTAACCCATTTTATATAATACATCTACATGATGGGTGAGCGTTTGCCATGTTACGTTAAGGAATGAGGTTAGCCTGAATGTTAGGTTTTTCAACAGCATTCTGTTATTTGCAAGGCTACACAACAAATAATGATCTTCTGTGTTAGTTTGTAGCCCAGTTCTATAGCCAGAGGTATGGCTATGCAGTAAGTATGGCTCAGTATAGATCCGCCTGCTGCGATTTGGGTGGAAGCCGACCTGAAACGTACAGTGCTGGCTCTGAGATACTCTTTTCTCAACAGGAAACTATGCAGGAAGCGTAACACGACCAACAAGTGATTTATACACGTGATTGTTGATTTTTTTAACTGGTGATTCTGTTGTTTTTAATTGCATCGAGTGTAAACTGTCAGTCTTTCCCACCTGTCATCTCTCTGAGAGGACCACAATGGAAATAGGCATTACTGTGTTTAATCCTTGATCATTTTTCATGTACATATTATTGTCTCCGGCTGGAGAACCAGCCTACGTCCTACTACTTATCCATTCAATTTAATCAATCAATCTATAACGGTGTCATTTGTGGCACACACACAGGTGAGGTGATAGCAGGTAGGGCTACAAGATTCTCCTGGGGAATTGGAAATAAAAGGCCTCTGATGCGTGGTCAGACTGCTCCATAAGTCATTCTGCATCCCTCCAATGTAAATATACCTTAAAGCTAAGCTCAGCTCAATAGTATGAAAAGGGTATCCTATAACGGAGAATCAGTGGCTCAGAGAATCATTTACACCATTTTTCTGAACCCCATCCAGCCCAGAACTCCTCCCATGAGGAGGCTGTGAATATCAATGAGATTTCACTTGGTGGACCCCTTTGTTGTCTTGAGGCATCATTGAAAAATCAATATCTTTCTCCTAAACCTTGGCAATGTGGCAAGCTATTGACTTGGGAGGATTTTACCCTCTCATCTTCCTCATTCAAACCCCGAAAACAAACGGCAGCAACCACACACTTGACGACTGTCACACCCTGACCTTAGTGTTCTTTGTTTTCCTTGTTATTTTGGTTAGGTCAGGGTGTGACATGGGTGATGTATGTGTTTTGACTTGTCTATGTTTAAATGGCTGTTTCCTTTCTAGGTAGTTTGTATGTCCATGGTTGCCTAGATTGGTTCTCAATTAGAAGCAGCTGTCTATCGTTGTCTCTGATTGGGAACCATATTTAGGCAGCCATATTCTGTGGGTACTTTGTGGGTGGTTGTCTTGTGTCTTTTTTTTATTTTTCTTTTCTACTTTCTCCCTTCTTTCGTCTATGCACCAGATAGGACTGTTTTGGTTTTTCCACATGAGTTGTTTTGGTATTTTGTAGCGTTTATGGTCTTTATTAAACATGTCGAACTCTAACCACGCTGCGTTTTGGTCCGATCCTTTGTCCACAGAAGAAAGCCGTTACAACAACAGAGTCAGGCAAGGAGAGAAGACACTGTAATCCGGGGGAAAGCAACAATTCCATGTTTTAATTGAAGAAATGCAGCAAGAGAAATGTAACAAAAAAAATGAGAATATTTCAAGTAATTGCTTAAATTTCTATTTACTTCCTGAATTGTATTGATCAACCCTGGCACCAATAGCTGAGTCCTCCTATAACATCCCAGTTATGTCAACAACAAACACAGCACCGTTGTCATCTACAGCCATGCTGGTAGGGTGGCACCATATCTTGTGCCGGTGGGATCTCTCTTTTCTCTGTGAATGTCCTATAAACAGAGTCAAGGCGGGGGGGAGACAGGAAACGGACCCAAGCTCCTGCAGGTCAAAGGTCATTTGACCTTTGTAAATGTATATTGGTGTGAGAGTGTCCTGTGTTGACCCTGTTTATGGGGCCGGCCAGCCAGCCGGCAGGGTGGTGTGAGCAGGCGCAGTGGTTTCATTTGGTCTTCCTTTGCGGGGAGAGCTTTATCAGTGCAGTGTAGCTGGCTAACATAGGCGTGTATGGATATGTGAGTGCATTTGTGTGTGTGGTGATGGCGGCGTCAGAGGTCAAGTCTTGCAAGCTTCCTGTGGCCACAAATTGACGAAGCACAGGCTTCCATCACACCCATCGGACACACACAGACCTCAAGTCTCTAGATACCTTAATATGACTCCAGGTCCTCACTGAACCAAATAGCTACTAGGAATGGTATAGGCCCATTCTCCCCTTTCAAGAGCAGCCAATTGCATGCACGTGTGTGTCTGTGTGCTAAAAGGGAAGTCAGCCAATCCAGCCAACCTCATTGACCCAAAACTGATTGACTGTTTCCAGGTCAGCTTCTATCTTGGTGTTGCGCAATTGCCACCTCTGGTTCTACAGCCACAGCCTTCCCTCAAACTGATTCCAGATCTTTTTAGGAAAGCAGCACTTGTCCATGTGGAGGAGAGCCAACACTGTTGCAATAACTGTTTTGCTCTTTTCCCCCCAAAATAACATGGCAGCCCTGTGAGAGCAGGCTAAAAATAAACCACTGACACGGTAAGAAGGCCAAGGAGGCAGAGAGAGAAACCAAAGGTATGGCTGCTCTCTCTCCCTCGCCTCAAGTACACACATTACCATTGACCCAAGGCTCACTGTCAAGGCTATTGGGTTATCTAGGTTGTTTGTGTGTGTGTGTGTGTGTGTGTGTGTGCACGCGCTCTGTATGTGTGCATGTATTCATTGAGATGTACTATGTATTTTTAAAGAGAGAGCTGTTTCAGAAAGGCAGCATTAGTATCTTTACCTGTTCACACTGATTCTGGTTTGGCACTCTCTGAGCTGAAATAATTATACGAGGTCTGCTTTATTTCTTAAGATTGTTTAAGTACAAACTTGGACAAGTATTCCCATTTTGCCCAAAAATATATTATCCTTTTAAAAATACTACTAAATTCATTATTCCCACCAAATGCTTTCATTCACATCTAATCCTGAGGCAAATCCTCAATCAAAATGCTTTCTTTATAATGAATGGATGAGATGGTGTGGATGGCACACAAGAGTCAACTTGGGGAGGGGCTTGAATTTCATGAAGCATCCTTACAGTACTGACAGTATGTGTACTGAAACACCTATCTGAATCTAAGCATGCAGGAGAGAGCTGTAGGAGAGAGCTTAGACAGTTAGCTCGTTAAAGCTGTCATTAGAGAGGGATCACTGTGGCTGACAACGCCCCACCTACACACACAAATGCACACACACCCACTCGCACGCTCTAGCATACACACACATGCATGCATGCATGCATGAATTCAGAGACACACCCATGCATACACACACACACACACACACACACATACAGGGTGCAGCACTGTTTACATCCAGACCCTGCCCCCCCCCTCCCATGAGACCCATTTCACATTCCTCCACCAGCCTCCCTGCATTCTTTGTGTGGTGAGGAGGGGGCCTAACCGGTCTCTCTTTCCTACATCTCTCTCTTTCTCTCGGTTTCCTGCACTCCCTTTGTCATTTTTCACTCTATCTCTCATTCAACGCTCATTTTCCCTCCCATTCTCTTTCACTGTTTATTGCAGTCCTTTCTTGGTCACCCCTTTCTCTCTCTTTCTCCTGACTTTTTAAAAACATTTCTCTCTCACTCACCAAGTCTCTCTCACATACACACCCCTCATCTATTTCTCTTTTTCTCCTAGTCCCCTCCCCATCTCCCTCCCTCCCTCCCTCCCTCCCACTCTCCATCTCTCTCAGTGAAGGTAATTTGGGAGTAATGAGAGCTGAGGAGAGCTGAGCTGAGTGGCCAGGGTGGACGAGAGGAGCGAGAGAGGAGCGTATATTTGCATCAGTCGTCGGTCGGCGCCCCTCTTTCAACTGTTCCCTTTAGTCCAGTTTAATGGAGTCTCACACCAGGTCTTTGTCCTGCCACAGGGCTTTATACCCAACCCCACTCCTCCCTCCTCTTTTTCCCTCCCACCATTGAAAAGAAGGGGGAGCCAGACCGCATGGGAGCTAGAGGCAGTCTGCAGGCAGCGTCTCCTCTATCTACATACAGGAGCCCCAATTTATTACAAACCCAGTGGTGGGAATAAGAGAGAGAGATAGAGGGAGACAGAGAAAGACGAATTGGCGAAGGCACCCCAACAGTCTGCAGCACCCGGCCTCACCCTACTGCAATCAAGGAACCTACCAGGTACAACCCTAAATCCGTAACCATGAGCACCCTCTTAGATATCATCCTGACCAACTTGCCCTCTAACTACACCTCTGCTGTCTTCAACCAGGATCTCAGAGATCACTGCCTCATTGCCTGCGTCCGTAATTTGTCTGCAGTCAAACGACCAACCCTCATCACTGTCAAACGCTCCCAAAAACACTTCAGCGAGCAGGTCTTTTTAATCGATCTGGCCTGGGTATCCTGGAGGGATATTGACCTCATCCCATCAGTAGAGGATGCCTGGTTGCCCTTTAAAAGTGCTTTGCTCACCATCTTAAATAAGCATGCCCCATTCAAAAAATGTAAGAACAGATCTAGCCCTTGGTTCACCCCAGACTTGACTGCCCTTGACCAACACAAAAACATATTTTGCATTAGCATTGAATAGCCCCCGCGATATGTAACTTTTCAGGGAAGTCAGGAACCAATATACACAGGTAGTTAGGAAAGCTAAGGCTAGCTTTTTCAAATTTGCATCCTGTAGCACTAATTCCAAAAAGTTTTGGGACACTGTCAAGTCCATGGAGAATAAGAGCACCTCCTCCCAGCTGCCCACTGCACCGAGGCTAGGAAACACTGTCAACACTGATAAATCTACGATAATCGATAATTTCATAAGCATTTTTCTACGGCTGGCATTGCTTTCAACCTGGCTACCCCTACCCCGGCCAACAGCTCTGCACCCCCTGCAGCAACTTGCCCAAGCCCCCCTTCTTCTCCTTCACCCAAATCCAGACTGCTGATGTTCTGAAAGAGCTGCAAAATCTGGATCCCTGCAAATCAACTGGGCCAGACAATCTGGACCCTCTCTTTCTAAAATTATCAGCTGAAATTGTTGCAACCCCTATTACTAGCCTGTTCAACCTCTCTTTCGTATCGTCTGAGATCCCCAGAGATTGGAAAGCTGCCGTGGTCATCCCCCTCTTCATAGGGGAGACATTCTAGACCCAAACTGCTATAGACCTATATCCATCCTTCCCTGCCTTTCTAAAATCTTCGAAAGCCAAGTTAACAAATAGATCACCGACCATTTCGAATCCCACTGTACCTTCTCCACTATGCAATCTGGTTTCCGAGCTGGTCATGGGTGCACCTCAGCCACTCTCAAGGTCCTAAACGATATCATAACCGCCATTGATAAAAGACAGTACTGTGCAGCCGTCTTCATCGACCTGGCCAAGGCTTTCGACTCTGTCAATCACTGAATTTTTATGGGCAGACTCAATAGCCTTGGTTTCTCAAATGACTGCCTCGCCTGGTTCACCAACTACTTCTCAGATAGAGTTCAGTGTGTCAAATCGGAGGGCCTGTTGTCCAGAACTCTGGCAGTCTACAGGGTTCAATTCTCGGGCCGAAATCTTTTCTATGCTGGTGTTGCTGCTGGTGTTTCCTTGATCCATCACTATGCAGACGACACCATTCTGTATACGTCTCGCCCTTCTTTGGACGCAGTGTTAACAAACCTCCAAACAGGCTTCAATGCAATACAACTCTCCTTCCGTGGCCTCCAACTGCTTTTAAATGGTAGTAAAACTAAATGCATGCTCTTCAACCGATTGCTACCCGCCCGCCCGACCTGCATCACTACTCTGGACTGTTCTGACTTAGAATATGTGGACACTACAAATACCTAAGTGCCTGGTTAGACTGTGAACTCTCCTTCCAGACTCATATTAAACATCTCCAATCCAAAATTAAATCTAGAATCGGCTTCCTATTTCGCAACAACGCCTCCTTCACTCATGCTGCCAAATATACCCTCGTAAAACTGACTATCCTACCGATTCTTGACTTCGGCGATGTCAGTTACAAAATAGCCTACAACACTCTACTCAGCAAACTGGATGTTGTCTATCACAGTGCCATCCATTTTGTCACCAAAGCCCCATATACTACCCACCACTGTGACCTGTATGCTCTCGTTGGCTGGCCCTCGCTACATATTCGTCTCCAAACTCACTGGATCCAGGTCATCTATAAGTCTTTGCTAGGTAAAGCCCCCCCTTATCTCGGCTCATGGGTCATCATAGTAACACCCACCCAGCATGCGCTTCAGCAGGTATAGTTCACTGGTCATCCCCAAAGCCAACACCTCTTTGGCTGCCTTTACATCCAGTTCTCTGCTGCCAATGACTGGAACGAAATGCAAAAATCAATGAAGCCAGAGACTTATATCTCCCTCTCTAAATTTAAGCATCAGCTGTCAGAGCAGCTTACAGATCATTGCACCTATATACAGCCCATCTGTAAATAACACACCCAACTACCTCATCCCCATATTGTTATTTATCTTTTTGCTCTTTTGCACCCCAGTATCTCTACTTGCACATCATCATCTGCACAACTATCACCAGGACAGCAACGCAATTAGACCCAACCAAATCATGAGAAAACAAATAGATAATTACCTGACACATTGGAAAGAATGAACAAATTACCATATTAGAGACATATATTTCCCTCAGATTACACAGACCCACAAAGAATTCAAAAACAAATCCAATTTTGATAAACTCCCATATCTGTTGGGCGAAATACCACAGTGTGCTATCACAGCAGCAACATTTGTGAACTGCTGCCACAAGAAAAGGGCAACCAGTGAAGAATAAAAACCCATGTAAATATAACCCATATTTTATGGTGATTTATTTTCCCTTTTGTACTTGAACTATTTTCACATCGTTACAACACGGTACAGTATATAGACATAACATGACATTTGAAATGTCTTTATTCTTTTGGAGCTTTTGTGAGTGTAACGTTTACTGTTTTATTTTGATGGTTTATTTAATTTTGTGTTTATATTCTATTTCACTTGCATTGGCAATGTAAACATATGTTTCCCATGCCAGTAAAGCGAGACAACATAGCCCTTTGAATTGAGTCAGAGAAAGGGAGAGAGACAGTGACACAGAGAAAGAGAGAGAGAGAAAGAGAGGAACACAGATACACAGAGGAGAGAGAGATAGAGGTAGAGAGACAGAAAGAGAGAGAAACAGAGAAATATATACAGAAGAGAGGTAGAGAGAGAGAGAGAGAGAGAAACAGAGAAATACAGTGCCTTGCGAAAGTATTCGGCCCCCTTGAACTTTGCGACCTTTTGCCACATTTCAGGCTTCAAACATAAAGATATAAAACTGTATTTTTTTGTGAAGAATCAACAACAAGTGGGACACAATCATGAAGTGGAACGACATTTATTGGATATTTCAAACTTTTTTAACAAATCAAAAACTGAAAAATTGGGCGTGCAAAATTATTCAGCCCCTTTACTTTCAGTGCAGCAAACTCTCTCCAGAAGTTCAGTGAGGATCTCTGAATGATCCAATGTTGACCTAAATGACTAATGATGATAAATACAATCCACCTGTGTGTAATCAAGTCTCCGTATAAATGCACCTGCACTGTGATAGTCTCAGAGGTCCGTTAAAAGCGCAGAGAGCATCATGAAGAACAAGGAACACACCAGGCAGGTCCGAGATACTGTTGTGAAGAAGTTTAAAGCCGGATTTGGATACAAAAAGATTTCCCAAGCTTTAAACATCCCAATGAGCACTGTGCAAGCGATAATATTGAAATGGAAGGAGTATCAGACCACTGCAAATCTACCAAGACCTGGCCATCCCTCTAAACTTTCAGCTCATACAAGGAGAAGACTGATCAGAGATGCAGCCAAGAGGCCCATGAACACTCTGGATGAACTGCAGAGATCTACAGCTGAGGTGGGAGACTCTGTCCATAGGACAACAATCAGTCGTATATTGCACAAATCTGGCCTTTATGGAAGAGTGGCAAGAAGAAAGCCATTTCTTAAAGATATCCATAAAAAGTGTTGTTTAAAGTTTGCCACAAGCCACCTGGGAGACACACCAAACATGTGGAAGAAGGTGCTCTGGTCAGATGAAACCAAAATTGAACTTTTTAGCAACAATGCAAAACGTTATGTTTGGCGTAAAAGCAACAGCTCATCACCCTGAACACACCATCACCACTGTCAAACATGGTGGTGGCAGCATCATGGTTTGGGCCTGCTTTTCTTCAGCAGGGACAGGGAAGATGGTTAAAATTGATGGGAAGATGGATGGAGCCAAATACAGGAGCATTCTGGAAGAAAACCTGATGGAGTCTGCAAAAGACCTGAGACTGGGACGGAGATTTGTCTTCCAACAAGACAATGATCCAAAACATAAAGCAAAATCTACAATGGAATGGTTCAAAAATAAACATATCCAGGTGTTAGAATGGCCAAGTCAAAGTCCAGACCTGAATCCAATCGAGAATCTGTGGAAAGAACTGAAAACTGCTGTTCACAAATGCTCTCCATCCAACCTCACTGAGCTCGAGCTGTTTTGCAAGGAGGAATGGGAAAAAATTTCCGTCTCTCGATGTGCAAAACTGTTAGAGACATACCCCAAGCGACTTACAGCTGTAATCGCAGCAAAAGGTGGCGCTACAAAGTATTAACTTAAGGGGGCTGAATAATTTTGCACGCCCAATTTTTCAGTTTTTGATTTGTTAAAAAAGTTTGAAATATCCAATAAATGTCGTTCCACTTCATGATTGTTGTTGATTCTTCACAAAAATAATACAGTTTTATATCTTTATGTTTGAAGCCTGAAATGTGGCAAAAGGTCGCAAAGTTCAAGGGGGCCGAATACTTTCGCAAGGCACTGTATATCAGAGAGAGCGAGAGAGCGAGAGCGAGAGAGAGAGAGAGAGAGAGAAGAAACCAACTGGTGGGAAGCTATTATATGGCGTAGTAGCATCTGTGGCCCTCCGATTTTGAGTCTAAATGTGATTTTCCCCTCCATACCGAGAGAGAACACTGAGCCAGACAGTCCTCTGGAAATTACCGGCCGAGTGAAATGGTAAACAGGCAAGAAGAAGCACACCAAATACGTCTGCCTTGCCAACAGCCTCTTCTCTTACATACCATCAGTCTCGGCTATAAATTCCAACGGCGTCTAATTGAAGTGAAATGCCTTCAAGAGAACTGTAAATAGTGCCTCTCCTTCTAAATGTACTTATACATTGCACTGCTGTCCCCTGTGTTGTACTGTGCAGTGCTGTGCTGTGTTATGCTGTGTTGTGATTCTGTTCCTCAGATTGACACTTGCTTGATAGAGTGGCCACATCTCATCAGTCACCCCATTAATGTGTGTGCATCTATTCAGTCAGCTCATCCACAACAAGAGACAGGCCACCTAAACACTACACTTCAAATCTGCCTTTTCTTTACATCATCACTACACCATGTATTGTACACCATTTTCTCGCAACACAAAAACATCACCATATGATGCATGCATGTACACTCCCAGCAGCACTATCACCTGTCTAATCATTGAGATTGATACATAATTCAGCGTGATGACAAAATAACACGGCTGATAGTCCACATGGTCATATGTATGTTAGCTAGCTATCGTCTCTCTGCATCTAACGACTATGTCGGTACCAATATCCAGTTCAGTTAAAACAATGTGGGGTTGGAAATGGCAGTTGGACAGACAGGAGTGTAATTGTGTGGGTGGAGGACATGAGGAGGAGAGGAAGAGGTGGTAATCAGATGAATAAATGGCAGTGACCGAAGGTCCCTGTGCATCGCTGTTCCTGGTCCTACCCTTAATTACCTGCTTCCACCTCACTTCCTCTGAAGACTCAGACTGCCAGAGCAAGGTGACATCTCACTCTCTCTCTCTCTCTTTCTTTCTCTCTCGCACACACACGGACACGCAAGTATGCACAAACACATACACACATGCAAAAACACACACATCCCACAGGGCACAGACGTCAGTACAACGTCTAGTTCTGGTTTACGTTTGGTTGAGTGGTCAATTAACATGAATTCAACGTGAATTCAACCAAAAAGGGTGGAACAAAAAAGGGTGAAAAAACATGCTAAATTCTGTTACGGTTGATGACTTTTTGCAAATCCAATCAGTTTTCCACATTGATTCAACATTACATTCACATTACATTTTTCAGTTGAAATGACATGGAAACAAAGTTGATTCAACCAGTTTTTGCACACATGCTTGCTCGCGCACACACACACACACACACACACACACACACACACACACACACACACACACACAGCGGCGGCCCGCCCATTTGTATTGAAACAATAATATATATTGTTTAATTCATGGGTTATATTTTACATGCTCATTAAAGTGTAGTAAATGTGTACATTTTTCTGTTTCAAAAATAAATAGTTCAATGCAAGCTGTTCAGGTAGTTACTACTCTGCCCCTCAGTGACTGCCAGCAGTAGCAGCAGCTTCACATCCCTTTTGACAGGTATTTGCTATGAGGGGGAACCGCTAGCATGCATTATAACAGCACAAAATAAATGGACTGTCCTGTGGTGCTCAAATGTGTGTTAAGTCAGAACTTCTGGGTCTGCTCTAGTCTCCATGCCAATATGTCTCTCGCACCAGGCGGCTTACTTCCGCACATGAGACCAGATCTGCTCTATCAGGTACAGATGGCGCTAAAGCTAATGATGATCAACGTGTAAAATCAATAGTCATAGCAGTCATGGGAGCCTGGGACCTGATGAACTGGACATCAACATCCAGCAAGAGTCAAAGGACAGAGGGATACACTAGCTAGAACCGTCTCACGGCGGATCTGGTAGGGCTTGTTTCCCCCCCATGTTGTTCATCAGGCTCTACTTTAGGTGAGAGTGCGATATGTTGACTTGCCTAGTTAAATAAAGTGTCACGGATCCCTCCGGAACTTTCATCACGCACACCTGTCCCCTATTCCCACTGATTAGTACTCGTATAAGTGTGCCCTTTGGTTTCCATTGGGCTGTCGATTACTATGTCTGTTGCGTGTTTTTTGGCTTTCGTGCCATTGTAGATTACGCAGATAATTACGGGTCTCGTCCCGTGTGTTAATCATTGTGCAAGTGTGTTATTTATTCGAGGTTCTCCTCGCTCTTTCGTTTTGGGTTTCTACCTTGTGTTTTGTTTAGTGTTTGTTTGGTCTTCGTCCCTGTGCCTTTTTTATTTTTATTTCACCTTTATTTAACCAGGTAGGCTAGTCTCATTTGCAACTGCGACCTGGCCAAGATAAAGCATAGCAGTGTGAACAGACAACACAGAGTTACACATGGAGTAAACAATAAACAAGTCAATAACACAGTAGAAAAAAAGAGAGTCTATATACATTGTGTGCAAAAGGCATGAGGAGGTAGGCGAATAATTACAAATTTGCAGATTAACACTGGAGTGATAAATGATCAGATGTTCATGTACAGGTAGAGATATTGGTGTGCAAAAGAGCAGAAAAGTAAATAAATATAAACAGATGGGGATGAGGTAGGTAGAATTGGGTGGGCTATTTACCGATAGACTATGTACAGCTGCAGCGATCGGTTAGCTGCTCAGATAGCAGATGTTTGAAGTTGGTGAGGGAGATAAAAGTCTCCAACTTCAGCGATTTCTGCAATTCGTTCCAGCCACAGGCAGCAGAGAACTGGAACGAAAGGCGGCCAAATGAGGTGTTGGCTTTAGGGATGATCAGTGAGATACACCTGCTGGAGCGCGTGCTATGGGTGGGTGTTGCCATCGGGACCAGTGAACTGAGATAAGGCGGAGCTTTACCTAGCATGGACTTGTAGATGACCTGGAGCCAGTGGGTCTGGCGACGAATATGTAGCGAGGGCCACGGCACACCATAGAGTGGGTTTAATAAAAAAAACTTTTACGCATTCCAGTGTCTGTCTCCCAATCCTTCATGCCAACGTGACATAAAGGTTCAATTTAAAAAATATATATACGTTTTGTGGACAAAAGCAGCATAAATCCAGGTGTATCACAAAACAAATTTATTAACCAGCTACAGTAATTATGAGAAACGTTGTGAAATAGTTTGGTAGATTTTTGGGGTCAAATTAACCAGTTATATACAGTTGAAGTCGGAAGTTTACATACACTAACATGCTGTCCAGAACGGACATGTCGCGTGCGCGAGCATTTCAAAATATATTTTTGAAATCCACGTTATTCAATTATTGCACCCACAATGCTCGCGCACGCGAACGAGCGTCTGCGTTGCCAAGAGCTAAAATAGAAGTCATTCCTATTTCTGACGCAGATCTCGCTGCAAGTCCTGCCTCTCCCATCTCCTCAATGGTTTACAGAAGGAGTTACCCACGTTCCATCTCCTCATTGGTTATACCCACGTGGGTGATTGAAAGACAAACTGTTTTGCCGGTCGTCATGGTAATACTATGAAAGTTTAGATGCCAATCACCATATAACTTCAAAGATGAAAAAGCCTGAAAGGAGGAGAGATGAATAGAAACGATTCGGTTGATCGTTTTATGTGTGGATTGATTGTCGGAGTAGAGGACCTTGTGCCTTTCAGGTAAAATAACAACTCAATGTTTATACCCCAGGAAAAATTAGCTAGCAACAGCAAGCTAGCTAAATAGGACAAATTAGCTAGCATGTGCAAGCTAGCTAGCTAAATTGCTATAAATGTTTAATGCTTTTCGAACTGTCCCCATATTAATGTAATTGATTCAGAGTTTGTTTTGATATTTTAACCTGCGTTTTGTGATTGCGTTTGGTGTGGGGGAACAAAACACATTTATGCACGATGGCGCACGCGTGCAGCCGGTTTGGGTTCCGTGTCAGGTTGGAGTCATTAACACTCGTTTTTCAACCACTCCACACATTTTTTGTCAACAAACTATAGTTTTGGCAAGTCGGTTTGGGACATCTACTTTGTGTATGACACAAGTTATTTTTCCAACAATTGTTTACAGACAGATTATTTCACTTATAATTCACTGTATCACAATTCCAGTGGGTCAGAAGTTTACATACACTAAGTTGACTGTGCCTTTAAACAGCTTGGAAAATTCCATAAAATTATGTCATGGCTTTGAAGCTTCTGATAGGCTTCTGATAGGCTTCTGATCATTTGAATCAATTGGTGGGGTACCTGTGGATGTATTTCAAGGCCTACCTTCAAACTCAGTGCCTCTTCGCTTGACATCATGGGAAAATCAAAAGAAATCAGCCAAGACCTCAGAAAAACAATGGTAGACCTCCACAAGCATGGTTCATCCTTGGGAGCAATTTCCAAACGCCTGAAGGTACAAACATAAACACCATGGGACCACGCAGCCGTCATACCACTCAGGAAGGAGACACGTTCTGTCTCCTAGAGATTAACGTACTTTGGTGCAAAGTGCAAATCAATCCCAGAACAACAGCAAATGACCTTGTGAAGATGCTGGAGGAAACAGGTACAAAAGTATCTATATCCACAGTAAAACGAGTCCTGTATCGACATAACCTGAAAGGCCGCTCAGCAAGGAAGAAGCCACTGTTCCAAAACCGCCATAAATAAGCCAGACTATGGTTTGCAACTGCACATTTGGACAAAGATCGTACTTTTTGGAGAAATGTCCTCTGGTCTGATGAAACAAAAATAGAACTGTTTGGCCATAATGACCATCGTTGTGTTTGGAGGAAAAGGGGGAGGCTTGCAAGCCAAAGAACACCATCCCAACTGTGAAGCACGGAGGTGGCAGCATCATGTTGTGGCAGTGCTTTGCTGCAGGAGGGACTGGTGCACCTCACAAAATAAATGGCATCATGAAAATAGAAAATTATGTGGATATGTTGAAGCAGCATCTCAAGACATCAGTCAAGAAGTTAAAGCTTGGCCGCAAATGGGTCTTCCAAATGGACAATGACCCAAGCATACTTCCAAAGTTGTGGCAAAATGGCTTAAGGACAACAAAGTCAAGCTATTGGAGTGGCCATCATGAGGCCCTGACCTCAATCCCATAGAACATTTGTGGGCAGAACTGGAAAAGTGTGTGCGAGCAAGGAGGCCTACAAACCTGACTCAGTTACACCAGCTCTGTCAGGACGAATGGGCCAAAATTCACCCAACTTATTATGGGAAGCTTGTGGAAGGCTGCCCAAAACATTTGACCAAAGTTAAACCATTTAAATGCAATGCTACCAAATACTATTTGAGTGTATGCAAACTTCTGACCCACTGGGGATGTGATGAAAGTAATAAAAGCTTAAATAAATCATGCTTTCTTCCATTATTCTGACATTTCGCATTCTTAAAATTAAGTGGTGATCCTAACTGACCTAAGACAGGGCATTTCTACTAGGATTAAATGTCAGGAATTGTGAAAAACTGAGTTTAAATGTATTTGGCTAAGGTGTATGTAAACTTCCGACTTCAACTGTACCTTTGATAAGCAGCTAACTAGCTATAGCTAGCTGGAGGCTTGCATGATAGTTAGCTCCCATGCCGAATTCAAATCTTTCAAAACTAATATCTGACTAACTCTGAAATGTGAAGTTATTTCAGAATAAAGATTAACTGGCTAGCGCATCATGCTTTGTGACATTATGTTAGCTAGCTTTCCTCAGTTAGATAATGTGTTTTCACTTATTGCATCTGCATGCTTGGTGCGTTCTCCCTGGTGCACTCGTTCGTTCCTGAGCTGGCTGCTAGTTCTAAATAGTCTAATCAGTTCGAAACAGTGGCAGCATGTGCAGCAGTGGCCATTCGGTTTCTGACAAGCAAAAGTGAAATAGGTGTATTTGTGGCGTTGTTCAAATGCACAAATCGCTTTATATATCGTCACAAAGAAACTACCGGTAGCTTGAAAACTTGGCATCATATTTCTGCCACGCTGCTTTGTTGGCAACTCCAACCACCTCGGGTCTCGGGTATTCAGCTATCAGTACCCCCCTCCCCCCCCACACACACACACACACTCCCTCTCTCTTTCTGACTCTTCTATCATGTGTCACTCTGTCTCTCCCTCCATCTCTTTCCCTCTACGTGTCCATTATCTTTATCTTCTTTGCCTCCCTCCCCATCCCTCTATATTTTTCTGTCCTCATCACGTTCCCTCCTTCTCTCCCACCATTTCTATGCGTTCCCCTCTCTGTCTTTTTTGAAAGACTGTTAATACTGTCATGGTTCCACCTGCCACCAGAGGGTGGCAGAGACCGTCCTGGAGACGTTAATGACACTCATGTGTGTCTTAGTACTAATTATGATTTCCCTTTAAGAGAGGTGTGTTTTCTGTTTCCCTTTGTAGCAGCTGGATTTCGGTTCCCTGTGTGTTCATCCCCAGGGTGAGTGGTCTAGCCCTAGTGTTTGTTGTTTTTCCATTATCGTTATGTTCTCAATTTTCGAGTAAAGTATTTACGTTTATCCTGAATCATTGATTCCTCGTCTGGTCCATTCTCTGCACCTGGGTCCAACCACGTCACAAGTACAGAGACACAGTGGAGCTGAAGCATGGGACTAAAAACAAACAACAGAGAACCTTTGTAAAAAATACACTGTGACTTTAAAATGTATATAGTGTGTATACGCTGGAAGTAGAAGCTTAAGTGTTGTTGTCCATTAGTTTACCCTAATTAGGGGAGGGGTGGTAGGGTTAGGGGAACATAATAAAGGAAAATATATTTTTAAATGATATATTCTTTCATTTATATATATACCCAAAAAATGTGGGATTGGAAATGATACAGACAATTACATTGATGGAAGCCACAATCTATCTGCAATATTAAAGCTGATCTACCCCCTAAATAAAATGTGTGTGTATATATAAGAATACAGAGAGAGACGGGAGAGATAGCTGTGGGTGTGTGTTCTGATTCTGTACGCTGGCTGAGATGTCTCTCCAGACAGTGCACTATTTCTGTCATCCTACTCAGTTTCCCAGCTGTAATCGGAAGCCAAGCAGCCTTCTGTGACTTTATGCTCCAGGCAAGCTGCTCCCAGACCCTTACTTTACACCAATAAGAGCTCTACACACTCCCACAGTAACACAAAGATATGCCTTGTTGAGTTGTTCCCGTTATTATAAAACAAGCATCTTTAGAAAGAGCATTAATAATCAAACCTTTATGTTTTTGAGTCTGTGGGTATTTCGGACAAACTAAAGTCAGGATTTAATTCAAGGAGCATTAGAGCATCATTTACACTTGAGCCGACCTGCGCAGCGTTTACCATAAATGTGGTATCCGCGAACATTAGGGAAAATGCCTTTAAAAAGGCGCGTTGTAAGTTGTATAGTGTGCTGCGCTGTAATGCTTGCGTTGAATTTCAGCCCAAGTGGTTGATCAAAAACAGTCATCGGTGGAAAACAAATTAAGCTCTTCCTGGAACAGACATACAGTGGACTATTTATTTTCTACCAAGAATGTCTGCCCTTTAGAGCCATCTGAGGTAGAACCTCACACACACACACACACACACACACACACACACACACACACACACACACACACAGCTCTTCATTCATTACTCAGTACCATACTGAAAAGCAACCAAATCAACACCACTTTATCAAAGCAGCAAATGACCCTGTTCATCAAAGCAGCAAATGACCCTGTTCATCAAAGCAGCAAATTACCCTGTTCATCAAAGCAGCAAATGACCCTGTTCATCAAAGCAGCAAATGACCCTGTTCATCAAAGCAGCAAATGACCCTGTTCATCAAAGCAGCAAATGACCCTGTTCATCAAAGCAGCAAATGACCCTGTTCATCAAAGCAGCAAACGACCCTGTTCATCAAAGCAGCAAATGACCCTGTTCATCAAAGCAGCAAATGACCCTGTTCATCAAAGCAGCAAATGACCCTGTTCATCAAAGCAGCAAATGACCCTGTTCATCAAAGCAGCAAATGACCCTGTTCATCAAAACAGCAAATTACCCTGTTCATCAAAGCAGCAAATGACCCTGTTCATCAAAGCAGCAAATGACCCTGTTCATCAAAGCAGCAAATTACCCTGTTCATCAAAGCAGCAAATGACCCTGTTCATCAAAGCAGCAAACGACCCTGTTCATCAAAGCAGCAAATGACCCTGTTCATCAAAGCAGCAAATGACCCTGTTCAACAAAGCAGCAAATGACCCTGTTCATCAAAGCAGCAAATTACCCTGTTCATCAAAGCAGCAAATGACCCTGTTCATCAAAGCAGCAAACGACCCTGTTCATCAAAGCAGCAAACGACCCTGTTCATCAAAGCAGCAAATGACCCTGTTCAACAAAGCAGCAAATGACCCTGTTCATCAAAGCAGCAAAGCAACTTCTGAAATAGAATTGGGATCCATTCACAATGGAAAATATGAATTCACAGTCAATCAAATCTTTATACAACAGTCAATACATTGGCAATGACATGAGGATGTCATCCATAACTACTAGGATACCTACTGTCAACAATACATCAATGGTGAGCTACCAGCAAACAACAAATCTAAAAAAAACTGTCATTTGGGACAGTAAGCAAAGAAACTGCAGTCATGCACCTCAATTGAAAGTAAATTTTGTGTACATAAAACAAAATCTATTGAGTGTTCCTTTAAAATGCTTTCGGCTCCAGATACAATTCCTGGGATTCCTCTCTGTCTGGCCTGGATGTATCCCGTTTGTGGGACTGTGAACACTGAAAAAACCAACGACGAGGCAGGAGGACACAAAAAAAATCTGCCCTCCCCTGTTCCTTAAAGGGTTCAAGGGTTCATCATCATTAAGGGTTCATCTGGGATTCAAATAACAACAAAGCGGCGACCACCTTTTTTGGTAAACAGCTGATGGACGGGGCTGGATGGTCAGTCCTTGCATCCCTATCACCGTCTATGAATTTAAGAATGGTTGCATTTCGCCAACCCCATCCCTAGGCTGTTTGCCAAAAAAAGTGGTGGGGTTGTTTAAATCCTAGATTGTCCTTTTAGAGAATGACCACATCTGGCCACAATGGACATTATGTTATGAGCTCCAAGACATGGGGTGTAGGTTTATCTATATCACACAGAGGATCAATATGGTATACAGTATACACAGCCATTACTGCTTGGCGTGGTTTCAAGTTTTAATGTCACGTGCACAGGTACAGTGAAATGCCTTTCTTGCAAACTCTAAACCCAACAATGCAGTGATCAACATCAATGTAGCACTAAAAATAGCATAAGGTAGAACAAAAACACAGAACAAATCAAAATAAGAAAAACACAAGAAAGTAAGAAGCTATATACAGGGTCAGTTCCAATACTATATTTACAATGTGCAAAGATACTGGAGTGATAGAGGTAGATATATAAATATATAGGGATAATGTGACTAGGCACCTAGGCGACTAGGCATCAGGATATACACAAATAATGTATGAGGACACCTGCTCGTCAAACAAATATGGAGTTGGTCCCACCTTTGCTGCTATAACAGCCTGCACTTTTCTTGGAAGGTTTTCCACTCAATGTCGGAACATTGCTGAGGGGACTTGCATCCATTCAGCCACAAGAGCATTAGTCAGTTCAGGCACTGATTTTGGGCGATTAGGCCTGGCTCGCAGTTGGCGTTCCAATTCATCCCAAAGATGTTCGATGGGGTTGAGATCAGGGCTCTGTGCAGTCCAATAAAGTTCTTCCACACCGATCTCGACAAACCATTTCTGTATGGACCTCGCTTTGTGCACTGGGGTGTTGTCATGCTGAAACAGGAAAGGGCCTTCCCCAAACTGTTGCCCTAAAGACGGAAGCACAAAATTGTCTAGAATGTATGCTGTAGCTTTAGGATATTCCTTTACTGGAACGAAGGGGCCTAGCCCGAACCAGTAAAAACAGACCCAGACCATTTTTCTCCTCCACCAAACCTTACAGTTGGCACTATGCATTGGGGCAGGTAGCGTTCTCCTGGTATCTGCCATACCCAGATTTGTCCGTCAGACTGGCAGATGGTGAAGCGTGATTCATCACTCCAGAGAACGCGTTTCCACTGCCACAGAGTCCAATGGTGGCGAGCTTAGCACCACTCCAGCCAACACTTGGCATTGCGCATGGTGATCTTAGGCTTGTGTGCGGCTGCTCGGCCATGGAAACCATTTCCAACGAACAGTTATTGTGCTGACGTTGCTTCCAGGGGCAATTTGGAACTGGTAGTGAGTGTTGCAACCGAGAGTAGACCATTTTTACGCGCTTTGCGCTACAGCACTTGCCGGTCCCGTTCTTTGAGCTTGTACGGCGTACCACTTCGCCATTTAGCCGTTGTTGCTCCTAGATGTTTCAAATTCACAATAACAACACTTACAGTTGACCGGGGCAGCTCTAGCAGGGAATAAATTTGACGAACTGACGAATTTGAAGGGTTGTCCACATACCTTTGTATATACCTTTGCCATGTAGTGTATGATAGTAGCAACAGTGTAACTGATGATTGTATTTGAGTGTGTGTGCTTGTGTGTAGAGTCAGTATAAATGTGTCTGCATGTGTACCCATGTGTACCCATTCTGTTAGCTATTTAGCAGTCTTATGGCTTTCGGGATCGAAGCTGTTCAGGAGCCTGTTGGTGTCAGAGTTGATGCACCAGTACCGCTTGCTCTGCTAAAGCAGAGAGAAAAGTCTATGACTTGGGTGGCTGAAGTCCTTAACGATTTTCAAGAGTCATGACGGCGGTCAAATTCCACGGTAATTAGGCTTCTCCAAGCTCTGATGCTGCGGATGTTCATTAGTAGCGGATGCATCACAACCGTCCGTGGTTGGGAGTCCCATAGGGCGGTGCACAATTGGCCCAGCGTCGTCCGGGTTTGGCTGGGGTAGGCCAATATAAATAAAAATAGCCTACCAAACTTGTTAACTGCCTTGTACTCAGCACTCTATTGTCCCTCTAATCACTCTGACGTCAATGCAAATGTATTCGAAAATCTAATCAAACACTTCATGAGAGTCCATGAGCTCATGTTGCGCAACATTTCTATAGGCTATGCAATTGCGGGAGAAAACAGAGTGATGTCCTCTACTAAATAGAAGAGGATCCCATCAGCTTTCTATAGGCTAGGCCTACTATATTTATTTCGCAACTTTCCTAATATTAATCACATTGCTTCTCTTTACAACATGTATATCCTACCTGGCTGGCATTAAAATGAACCACAGGAAAAGCGTCCTCCATTCGCAATTTTCGAGACAAGTGCATGATAATGGTCAATTTTAAATCACAACGAATTTCACTTATATATTATTTAGTATATGTAAAGACAAGATTAAATCAAGAATTGTCTGATGGTGTCAATATTAGCCTGTCCCTTGTGAATGATATGTTATTACTTGTGAATGATGCAAGAAACATGTCTTTTTTTTGCGACTTTTTCAAAATCATAGTCGCACACCTCATGTAGCCTAGCCCATAGGCATAATATGTTTTAATAAGGTTTGTATCACAACTAAAGTGGCCGAATATCTTCTTAAAATTAAGCACATTACTGCGATTTACAAGGGGCGTAGAGCCTAACTGGCATACATATGCAGCGCGTAAGTTTCAAGTTTGGGGAAGATAATTTTCACCATAAAAATGCACCTTTATAATAAAAGCATTACATGCATAATTGCTTTTGTGGTCACGTTTAAGAATGGTGTTTTCCTGCTAGTGGAACATTCAAACTTATAGCCTACTGCCATGTGTGCATTGCTGCGCATATAATGTGAATAAATAGCCTAATAGTTTATCAACATTTTAAGCTAAACGTTCTGATCAGTTACGTCAGCCTCATTGCTTAAAAATATATTTTTATGCTAGTGGTTGAATTAATTTGGGATCTACAGAGTCTCGCACAGAATAGGTCAACTTTTGTACTATGGGGTATCGCAGATTGATGTAGGCTAGTGTTTTTGCTGCCCGTTAAGCCTACTTATCTTGTTGGCTGACAAAAAGTAAATGTGGAGAGTTCTTCCAATATCTTCAATATGCACCTCGGAATTAGATAAGGCTGCGCGCGGTTGCGTCCCCGATGTGTCTGTCTTCACTTGAGGCCTATCAGAAAGACCCGATCACCTGACAGAGAGCCATGCAAGTGAGAGGTGCTTCGGCACACGCAGCTGGGAGAAGGGAATTCTAATTATATTCAGCCCCAAGGGCACAACCGCCACTGGCCACAAAAGGCATGGATTTTTTTTAGGGGACATTACAGCCATACAAAGGGCATACTGCCAGGAAATTCAAGGCTTTATCAAGTACTTGTCAAATTGTGAATAAGAGACTGATCAAGTGTATACAGCCAGCGCAAAAAAACCAAAGCATAGCTCATGCCTTTCATGCAACATTCTAAGTCACATGCATGCAGAATTAGAATGTATTAAAAATGTATTAAAAATCAAAACATATAGCCCAAAGTTTGTATCACAACTAAAGTTACATAAATAGCTCTAAATTAAGCATATAGGAGTACTTGTTTCTTTGTTAACTGCTCAACACAGAATAGCCACATGTGCGCACTCCCTCAAATCGTTTGGAGAAAATATCCTTTCTATTTTATTCAGCTTTGTTCAATTGTATTCTTCATACTATAATCAAAATAATGTCACAGAATTCTAATCGAATCTTGTCTGCTAAATGAACTAGCGTCGCCCACAGCCATATGGCGTAGCCAGATCAGGGCCTAACATAAGGACAACTCTTGAGTATGCTATTCTGTTCTTCTGAAATAGACTCAATTTTCTTCCTATCGTGTTATTTTAGAGCCGTCGAAAATAAGTTATGGATTTACTGTGATGATGTAGGCTATATTACATGGATTTATTAGACTTTGTCAAAATGTAGAAGTTCCAAAAGGTGTGCATCAGGGGCTTGTAGGTTATGCATGGAAGCCAGGAGATGCTGAATGTGTGTAATACCCTGTTAAAACATGTATTTAGAACTATGGTTTAATAGTGATAATAATATGTGGATGTATATTTTGTATACCATGTATACATTTAATCCGATTTGCATTATTTTCATAAACTCTGTATTACTACAGCCTTCGCTGCTGGTCCTATGTTAGAGTTTCTGTTGAGGTGAAAATCAAGATGGATTATGGGTGGTGTGTAGAGGGCTTCGCAGGTTTTTTCTGTTATTACTGGGAAGAGCGAGAGAAAAAAGGCTTTGCGGGTTTTTCCGTTGTTGCTGTGGAGAGTAAGAGAAAATATATAGGAGAGATGCTCTTGTGAAACGGGAAAACAGTTTGTGGGCTAAAAATAGTGTTTCCCCCCCCGAATTGGGTTTAACTGCACTCTACTCACCTTAACAAAATGAGATTTATAGTTTAATACTTTAGAGAGTCGTCTCTATTCGCTTGCTGTTTGGCTGGATCAACGAGGGTTTCGGACGCTTCGGGAGCTAGCTTGGGTTTGTCGGATCGGGAGCTGAAGAGGACGTCTTGGTCTGAGGGAATTTGATGGCTTCGTTGACGCTGGACATCGTTTTTCGGATGCATGCAGGGCACTTTCTGACAATCGGATTATGAATGGGCAACGGCCTTGGAACTGTTAGTTTCATGATTTTTTTCCTACGAAACCGTGAATAACTGTGGTGTTAGTCTAATGTGTTTTTGAGCTCCGAAGGCGCCAACAAACATTTTCACTTTAGCACCCGGGTTTAAATTAAACTGTCTTACAATGGTATTGTGTCGTGTGTATTGCAGATTGTATGCAAGTGTATCATTCATTATTCCTTATTTTTCTATATAAACATTCTGTCTGTAAGAACCCTGGTCTCTGGTTTTTCCCTAGCGAGTTAAGTCATGGCAGGTTTAATATGTACCGAGACTGTCCTTTTCACCATACTTACTATATTCATTTATCTGAGCCTGTGGTGAAAGGGTTACATGTGTTTATGTTCATTAACAGTGAATTACTGTGAGACCGGCAGGCATTTGCTTTACAATGCTTGCCCATCCGTTTCCTGTAGTCTACGATCAGCTTCTTGGTCTACTGACGTTGAGGGAGAGGTTGTTGTCCCGGCACCACACTGCCAGGTCACTGACCTCATTCCTATAGGCTGTCTCATCATCGTCAGTGATCAGGCCTACTACCGTCATGTCGTCAGCAAATTCAATGGTGGTGTTGTAGTCGTGCATGGAAGGCAGTGGCAGGTGAATAAGGGGGTACAGGAAGGGACTAAGCACACACCCCTGTGGGGCTACCGTGTTGAGGGTCAGTGTGGCGGAAGTGTTGTTGCCTATCCTCACTACCTGGGGTCGGCCTGTCAGGAAGTCCAGAATCCAGTTGCAGAGGGAAGTGTTGGGTCGCTATGCAAACTGGAGTTGGTCTAGGATGTCTGGGATGATGGCCTTGATGTGTGTCATAATCAGCCTTTCAAAGCGCTTCATGATTACAGATGTGGGTGCTACAGTAATTGTGGCATGAAGCCTTCTTGGGGACGGGAATGATGGTAGTCATTTTAAGATGTGGGGAATACAGACTGAGACAACGAGAGGTTGTCCCAGTCTGCCAGCTGATCTGCGCATGCTCTGAGCAGGAAAACATTCATCCGCAGTTTCCAGATGCATGTTTTCCTGCTTGTTTATAGTCTTCAATTAGGGCTTCACTCTGGCCTCTGTTGGAGGGAGTGTGTAGGTGATATGCACATCCCACATTTCTCCACCAATGCTGGGCCAAGAAAGGTAGCCCGCCAACCTACCAATGACCCTGGGCCTCTCTTTGCAGCTGCTGCCCGGGGGCCTCTTTCCCCAGACTGCATCCCTCAGCTCCTGGCCCTGGTGCCTCTCTCGCCCCCCTCCACCTGCCTCCCAGACAGGCAGAGCTCCTACTCTGTGGAGGATCTGGGGACACTACTGCCACACGGGATCAAGTAACCAGTGGCCCCTCATGTTGCTGGGACTACACAGAGGGCCAGTGGATATGCACTATAAGATTGACTGAGTCAGACACTAGGAGGCATGCAGGAAGGAGTGTGAACAATGCCACCACCAGCCACATACAGTTAAAGTCGGAAGTGTACATACACTTAGGTTGGAGTCATTAAAACTCATTTTGCAACCACTCCACAAATTTCTTCTTAACAAACTATAGTTTTGGCAAGTCGGTTAGGACATCTACTTTGTGCGTGACACAAGTCGTTTTTCTAACAATTGTTTACAGACAGATTATTTCACTTAAAAGTTCACTGTATCACAATTTCAGTGGGTCAGAGGTTAACACACACTAAGTTGACTGTGCCTTTAAACAGCTTGGAAAATTCCAGAAAATGATTTCATGGCTTTAGAAGCTTCTGTGAGGCGAAATGACATCATCTGAGTCAATTGGAGGTGTAGCTGTGGATGTATTTCAAGGCCTATCTTGAAAAATCTAAAGAAATCAATCAAGACCTCAGAAAAACAATGGTAGACCTCCACAAGTCTGGTTCATCCTTGGGAGCAATTTCCAAATGCCTGAAGGTACCACATTCATCTGTACAAACAACAGTACGCAAGTATAAACACCATGGGACCACGCAGCCATCATACCTCTCAGGAAGGAGACGTGTTCTGTCTCCTAGAGATGAACGTATTTTGGTGCAAAAAGTGCAAATCAATCCCAGAACAACAGCAAAGGACCTTGTGAAGATGCTAGAGGAAACAGGTACAAAAGTATCTATATCCACAGTAAATCGAGTCCTATATCGACATAACCTGAAAGGCCGCTCAGCAAGGAAGAAGTCACTGCTCCAAAACTGCCATAAAAAATACAGACTACGGTTTGCAACTGCACATGGGGACAAAGATGACACTTTTTGGAAAAATGTCCTCTGGTCTGATGAAGTAAAAATAGAACTGTTTGGCCATAATGACCATCGTTCTGTTTGGAGCCAAAGAACACCATCCCAACCGTGAAGCATGGGGGTGGCAGCATCATGTTGTGGGGCTGCTTTGCTGCAGGAGGGACTGGTGCACTTCATGAAATAGATGGCATCATGAGGTAGGAAAATTATGTGGATATATTGAAGCAACATCTCAAGACATCAGTCAGGAAAATTGACAATGACCCCAAGCATACTTCCAAAGTTGTGGCAAAGTGGCTTAAGGACAACAATGTCAAGGTATTGGAGTGGCCATCACAAAGCCCTGAACTCAATCGTATAGAACATTTGTGGGAAGAACTGAAAAAGTGTGTGTGAGCAAGGAGGACTACAAACCTGACTCAGTTACACCAGCTCTGTCAGGAGGAATGGGCCAAAATTCACCCAAATGATTGTGTGAAGCTTGTGGAAGGCTACCCAAAATGTTTGGCCCAAGTTCAACAATTTAAAGGCAATGCTACCAAATACGAATTGAGTGTATGTAAACTCTCTTCTAATATTCTGACATTTCACATTCTTAAAATAAAGGGGTGATCCTAACTGACCTAAGACAGGGCATTTTTACTAGGATTAAATGTCAGGAATTGTGAAAAACTGAGTTTAAATGTATTTGGCTAAGGTGTATGTAAACTACCGACTTCAACTGTAACGATCTCAATGCAACAACAGACAAAAAGAGTCTCTCAGACATAGAGACAGACATGTTGTCATGTTGGTGCACTGCACACCTGATGTAGCTCAGAAAACCAATCACAATGTGTTAAACCTTTTTTTTTTAAACGAGGCAATATTCAACGCTGCATGTTTGGTGTGTGTGTGTGCCCCAGGCCCAGTTTCCTGCCCATGGACTGACTGGTCTGAATTATTTATCCATGTGTGTTTATGGGTGCTGGCCACTCTCAAATTAAACAGCCTTGACAGCTTACCTCTCGTGTGTGTGTGTGTGTTTTAGATGTATGTTACTGCATTAGCGAGAGAGTGTGTGTGACATAAGAGAGGGCAAGAGGTGTATCCTGGAACTAAATATATGGCCTGTCCCCTCCTCCCACACACACATGCATACCCACAACCACAACTTGTTTCTTTATCAAAAACTAAAGCAGGAAATACCAGTGACTTGCTCAATATGGAAGTGGTCAGATGACGCAGATACTAAACTACAGAACCGTTTTGTTACCACAGACATGAATATGTTCCGGGATTCATCCGATAATTGTATTTTTATTTATTATATATATTTTTTTCCTTTATTTAACTAGGCAAGTTAGTAAAGAACAAATTCATATTTACAATAACGGCATACCAAAAGGCCTCCTGCGGGGACAGGGGGCAAACTACCTGGCTTCCAGGACACCTACACCATCCCATGCCACAGGAAGGCCATAAAGATCATCAAGGACAACAACCACCCGAGCCACTGCCTGTTGACCCCGCTATCATCCAAAAGGCGAGGTCAGTACAGGTGCATCAAAGCAGGGACCGAGAGACTGAATAACAGCTTCTATCTCAAGGACATCAGACTGTTAAACAACCACCACTGACATTGAGTGGCTGCTGCCAACATACTGACTCAACTCCAGCCACTTTAATAATGGAAAAATGTATGTAAAAATGTATCACTAGCCACTTTAAACAATGCCACTTAATATAATGTTTACATACCCTACATTGCTCATCTCATATGTATATACTGTACTCTATATCGTCCACTGCATCTTGCCATCTTTATGTAATACATGTATCACTAGCCACTTTAAACTATGCCACTTTTATGTTTACATACCCTACATTACTCATCTCATATGTATATACTGTACTCTATACCATCTACTGCATCTTGCCATCTTTATGTAATACATGTATCACTAGCCACTTTAAACTATGCCACTTTTATGTTTACATACCCTAAATTACTCATCTCATATATATACTGTACTCTATACCATCTACTGCATCTTGCCTATGCCGTTCTGTACAATCACTCATTCATATATTTTTATGTACATGTTCTTCATCCCTTTACACTTGTGTGTATAAGGTAGTTGTTGGGGAATTGTTAGGTTAGATTACTCGTTGGTTATTACTGCATTGTCGGAACTAGAAGCACAAGCATTTCGCTACACTCGCATTAACATCTGCTAACCATGTGTATGTGACAAATAACATTTGATTTGATTTGGATTTTAAAAATTAAATAAATAAAATATAAATATAGGACAAAACATGCATCACGACAAGAGAGACAACACCACATAAAGAGAGACCTAAGACAACAACATAGCAAGGCAGCAACACAGCATGGTAGCAACACACGACAACACAACACGGTAGCAGCACAAAACATGGTACAAACATTATCGGGCGCAAAGGGCAAGAAGGTAGAGACAACAATACATCACGCAAGCAGCAACAACTGTCAGAAAGAGTGTCCATGATTGAGTCTTTGAATGAAGAGATTGAGATAAAACAGTCCAGTTTGAGTGTTTGTTGCAGCTCGTTCCAGTCGCTAGCTGCAGCGAACTGAAAAGATGAGCGACCCAGGGATGTGTGTGCTTTGAGGACATTTAACAAAATGTAACTGGCAGAGCGGGTGTTGTATGTGGAGGACGAGGGCTGCAGTAGACATCTCAGAATCTCAGATAGGGGGGAATGAAGCCTAAGAGGGCTTTATAAATAAGCATCAACCAGTGTGTCTTGCGATGGAGATACAGAGATGACCAGTTTTGGATGAGGAGTATGACACATCAGTCACCGGCTTCATCAATAAGTGCATCGACGACGTCGTCCCCGTACTTACATACGCCAACCAGAAGCCATGGATTAGGACAAAGAATGAATCATACTAAGGTACTGCATCACAGTGCTTGAGGCGTCACTATAGATCCGGGTTCGATCCCGTGTCCAGGAGACCCATAAGGCAGCGAACGATTGGCCCAGCGTCGTCCGGGTTAGGGGAGGGTTTAGCCGGCCGGGATTTCCTTGTCTCATCGCGCTCCAGCGACTCCTTTGGTGGGCCGGGCACCTGCACGCTGACTTCGGTCGCCAGGTGCACGGTGTTTCCTCCGACACATTCGTGTGGCTGGCTTCCGGGTTAAGTGTGCAGTGTGTCAAGAGGCAGTGCGGCTTGGCAGGGTCGTGTTTCAGAGGACGCACGGCTCTGGACCTTCGCCTCTCCCGAGTCCGTACGGGAGTTGCAGCGATGGGACAAGACTGTAACTACCAATTGGATATCACGAAATTGGGGAGAAAAATGGGTAAAACTATACAAACTCCATTGTTGGTTAAAGGGTTTGTAAATAAGCATTTCACGGTAAGGTTGTATTCGACGCATGTGACAAATACAATTTGATTTGTTAGATCACAAACGTGTCTGCAACTGTTACTACACAAACTGAACACCAATCCATCAGACATAGTTCATGTACAGTGTAGGCCGACAGTATAAAGTGTCCAGTTGTGTGCTTTAACATCTGAATCGTAACATGTTCCACTTCTGTACCCCCCTGACTGACATGGCATCCCCCTCTGTGTTCAGTAGCTGTGAACATCTCTGTCACACACAGTCCTCCCGCAGGGTGTACCCTTGTGATTCTAGGTGTGAGATCGCTGTCAACTGACTGTCAGAGAGACAGACAGACAGACAGACAGACAGACAGACATAACTAAATAGATATATTTTCCTGTCTGTTTCTTGGAACGACTGAGGCATATTCTGCACAGCAGGGCTGTATTCATAAGGGCATGCAACTCAAAGTATTTTAAACATTTTGTAATGGTGAACAGAAGTCCCACCCTGTTTCAGTAATTTTTTTCCCCGTTTGATGCCTAGTGAACACATCCCAATCTTCCACGGCTGGGGAGAGAGACAGAGGAGCCCGTCGAGTGTCGAGTGGTTAATCTACCATCACCCTTTGAGGACCCACAACCCCCAGACCACCAATCATGTGTCTCCGTCCCTCCCTCCTCACACGGACAGTGTGAGACCGGACCCCACCCCTGCCCCTGAGAAACCCCTCCCCGTTTTTCAGCAAATTTGATTATATCATGTCCCTGGAAGCATCGAAGCTCTCTCTCTCTCCCTTTCTCTGTGAGTGGTCCTTACCACTTTTGTTATGGCTCTCATCAAAAAGAAAAGTTTTCTATTGACAGTCATCCAGTCACCAGGTTCTTGTTCGAATCACACACAGCATGTCACCTACTAATGAGTAGTAGGTAAAGCCACGCACTGTTGTCCAAACCCAAGATACTGTTTTTAAATGACAAATGAGCTACAAATAATGTCATGCACATAAGGTACTTTTGTATTATAATATGCCTACATACCATGGCTAGGATAGCGTATGGGTCGGATTAAAGAAAGCTCTTGTCAATCAAATCTCTCTCTCTCTCTCTCTCTCTCTCTCTCTCTCTCTCCATCCGTATTCCAGAGCCTTTGAGTAAACCCCCCCCCCTCTCCGCTCCCTGCGTTGCCATAGGAACGGCAAGAGACAGGTTCACGTGTCATCTTCCTTCAGATTCCTCCTGGCTCTGGTGTGAATTTATATTCATGCACAGCATCAGCCCCGTGTATACAACACAGAGACACACACAATACACACTCTCACACACAGGCGTTCTTACAAAACAAAATACAATTATCTTCACAGATATACACACATCTAACACACACACACACACATGCACACACACATTGTTTGTGGTCAGGAATAGACATGGGCTCTTCCTAGACTTACTATCGTAGTCCTGGTGCACAGACACAACTAGAGGGAGAGACTTAACCAGCCCCACCTAATCACAGCTCTATGATTAAGTAATGACTGTCTCCCCCTTCCTCTCTTTCTCTGTTGCCAACTCTAAATATAGGCAGGCGGGAACACTACTTCCTGGGTTCATATTGCTCTCGCCTGCAGATAATGATGTTTAATTACCCTCGCCACTAATTTGATGTGATGATCTCCCTCCGTCTCTCTGTGCATTTCTTTGATGACACTCCGCCGTCCACACAGTGTCGAGGGCTCTCGCTCCCTCTCTTTATCTCTCGCTCTCCTATTGTTTCTCCTGCTATTTCAGACCCATTTGCAGGGATAAGCATCTGGAGACAGACAGAGGTTTTATTTTGTGTGCTCGTTTTCAGTGGGTAAAGAGGAGAGTGGCTATGGAGTCGGTGACATTGCTCTCTCGCTGTTGATGGCTCTCCTAGAATACTAACTAGGCTGCCGGGGCTCATAAGAAGTACATCACAGCGATAGGAATTAAGATGGAGAGAGAGAGAGAGAGAGAGAGAGAGAGAGAGAGAGAGAGAGAGAGAGAGAGAGAGAGAGAGAGAGAGAGAGAGAGAGAGAGAGAGAGAGAGAGAGAGAGAGAGAGAGAGAGAGAGAGAGAGAGAGAGAGAGAGAGAGAGAGAGAGAGAGAGAGAGAGAGAGAGAAATGGGTGGGGGTGAGAGAAATGGGTGGGGGTGAGAATGGACAGGAAGCTGAAGCCTATTCGAGTCATCCATACCACCAGGTTTGCCATCATAAGCTAAACCCAGGCATTGACAGGCAGATATTTTTCATGACATACCTTTACATAACATTTAACATGCACACACCCTTGCTTTCTTTATAATCTCTCTCGCACATGCACGCGCACACACAAAAAAAGACACACTCAGAAAGAAACACGCACACCACCCCCCAGAAACATCACACTGAGCCTTTTGGCCTGAGAGACTGACAGAAAGAGAGAGTGAGTGAGAGTGAGAGTGAGAGAGAGCACCCGGCCTCACCCTTCTAAAAGCTGAAGTTAAATGTCTAGTGTTGGCTGATGATCTGGTGCTTCTGTCCCTAACCAAGAAGGGCATACAGCAGCATCTAGATCTTCTGCACAGATTCTGTCAGACCTGGGCCTTGACAGTAAATCTCAGTAAGACAAAAATAATGGTGTTCCAAAAAAGGTCCAGTTGCCAGGACCACGAATACAAATTCCATCTAGACACCGTTGCCCTAGAGCATACAAAAAACTATACATACCTCGGCCTAAACATCAGCGCCACAGGTAACTTCCACAAAGCTGTGAACAATCAATCTGAGAGACAATACAAGAAGGGCCTTCTATGCCATCTGAACAAACTTTATTTAACTCTCTGCAAACTGGAAACAATTTATCCGGAGGCTGCATTCATTGTAGCTGGGGATTTTAACAAGGCTAATCTGAAAACAAGACTCCCTAAATTTTATCAGCATATCGATTGCGCAACCAGGGGTGGAAAGACCTTGGATCATTGTTACTCTAACTTCCGCGACGCATATAAGGCCCTGCCCCGCCCCCCTTTCGGAAAAGCTGACCACGACTCCATTTTGTTGATCCCTGCCTACAGACAGAAACTAAAACAAGAGGCTCCCACGCTGAGGTCTGTCCAACGCTGGTCCGACCAAGCTAACTCCACACTCCAAGACTGCTTCCATCCATGCTTTGAGAGACTAGTCAAGGACCATATCACCTCCACCCTACCTGACACCCTAGACCCACTCCAATTTGCTTACCGCCCAAATAGGTCCACAGACGATGCAATCTCAACCACACTGCACACTGCCCTAACCCATCTGGACAAGAGGAATACCTATGTGAGAATGCTGTTCATCGACTACAGCTCGGCATTCAACACCATAGTACCCTCCAAGCTCGTCATCAAGCTCGAGACCCTGGGTCTCGACCCCGCCCTGTGCAACTGGGTACTGGACTTCCTGACGGGCCGCCCCCAGGTGGTGAGGGTAGGCAACAACATCTCCTCCCCGCTGATCCTCAACACTGGGGCCCCACAAGGGTGCGTTCTGAGCCCTCTCCTGTACTCCCTGTTCACCCACGACTGCGTGGCCACGCACGCCTCCAACTCAATCATCAAGTTTGCGGACGACACAACAGTGGTAGGCTTGATTACCAACAACGACGAGACGGCCTACAGGGAGGAGGTGAGGGCCCTCGGAGTGTGGTGTCAGGAAAATAACCTCACACTCAACGTCAACAAAACTAAGGAGATGATTGTGGACTTCAGGAAACAGCAGAGGGAACACCCCCCTATCCACATCGATGGAACAGTAGTGGAGAGGGTAGCAAGTTTTAAGTTCCTCGGCATACACATCACAGACAAACTAAATTGGTCCACTCACACAGACAGCATCGTGAAGAAGGCGCAGCAGCGCCTCTTCAACCTCAGGAAGCTGAAGAAATTCGGCTTGTCACCAAAAGCACTCACAAACTTCTACAGATGCACAATCGAGAGCATACTGGCGGGCTGTATCACCGCCTGGTATGGCAACTGCACCGCCCTCAACCGTAAGGCTCTCCAGAGGGTAGTGAGGTCTGCACAACGCATCACCGGGGGCAAACTACCTGCCCTCCAGGACACCTACACCACCCGATGTCACAGGAAGGCCATAAAGATCATCAAGGACATCAACCACCCGAGCCACTGCCTGTTCACCCCGCTATCATCCAGAAGGCGAGGTCAGTACAGGTGCATCAAAGCTGGGACCGAGAGACTGAAAAACAGCTTCTATCTCAAGGCCATCAGACTGTTAAACAGCCACCACTAACACTGAGTGGCTGCTGCCAACACACTGACACTGACTCAACTCCAGCCACTTTAATAATGGGAATTGATGGGAAATGATGTAAATATATCACTAGCCACTTTAAACAATGCTACCTTATATAATGTTACTTACCCTACATTATTCATCTCATATGCATACGTATATACTGTACTCTATATCATCGACTGTATCCTTATGTAATACATGTATCACTAGCCACTTTAAACTATGCCACTTTGTTTACATACTCATCTCATTTGTACATACTGTACTCGATACCATCTACTGTATCTTGCCTATGCTGCTCTGTACCATCACTCATTCATATATCCTTATGTACATATTCTTTATCCCCTTACACTGTGTACAAGACAGTAGTTTTGGAATTGTTAGTTAGATTACTTGTTATTACTGCATTGTCGGAACTAGAAGCACAAGCATTTCGCTACACTCGCATTAACATCTGCTAACCATGTGTATGTGACAAATAAAATTTGATTTGATTTGATTTGAAAGGGAACATAAAATTCAACATAGCAATTAGGATCTGGCTAAAAATGAATCAGTTATAGAACCCATTGCCCTTTGTGGTTGTGAGGTCTGGACTCTGCATGCAGAATTCTGCAAAATATCCTTATAACATAAAACACCAAATAATGCATGCAGAGCAGCATTAGGCCGATACCCACTAATTATCAAAATCCAGAAAAGAGCCATTAAATTTTACAACCACCTAAAAGGAAGTGATTACCAAACATTCCATAACAAAGCCATCACCTACAGAGAAATGAACCTGGAGAAGAGTCCCCCAAGCAAGCTGGTCCTGGGGCTCTGTACACAAACACAAACAAACCCCACAAAGCCCCAGGACAGCAACACAATTAGACCCAACCAAATCATGAGAAAACAAATAGATAATTACTTGACACATTGGAAAGAATGATCAAAAAAACAGAGCAAACTAGAATGCTATTTGGCCCTAAACAGAGAGTACACAGTAGCAGAATACCTGACCACTGTGACTGACCAAAAATTAAGGAAATCTTTGACTATGTACAGACTCAGTGAGAATAGCCTTGCTATTGAGAAAGGCCGCCGTAGGCAGACCTGGCTCTCAAGAGAAGACATGCTATGTGCACACTGCCCACAAAATAAGGTGGAAACTGAGCTGCACTTCCTAACCTCCTGCCAAATGTATGACAATATTAGAGACATATATTTCCCTCAGATTACACAGACCCACAAATAATTCAAAAACAAGTCCAATTTTGATAAACTCCCATATCTATTGGGTGAAATACCACAGTGTGCCATCACAGAAGCAAGATTTGTGACCTGTTGATACAAGAAGAGGGCAACCAGTGAAGAACAAATACCATTGTAAAGGCAACCTATATTTATGGTGATTTATTTTCCCTTTTGTACTTTAATTATTTGCACATCCTTACAACACTGTACAGTATATAGACATAATATGACATTTGAAATGTTAAGTGTAATGTTTACTGTTAATTTTTTATTGTTTATTTCACTTGCTTTGGCAATGTAAACACACGTTTTCCATGCCAATAAAGCCCCTTAAATTGAATTGAGAGAGAGAGAGAAAGTCCCCATGCAGTCTCTCAGCCAGACACGTCACGCTCTCTCACCTCTCCTCCCCTCCCCGTGGGCCACTTCACCAGAGCTGACCTATATCCCGAGGGGGTGGCAGGCTGACTCAGGTCCTGGGTTGAGTCCCCTCAGCCTGCCTGCTGCCACCACACAGCGGCCACACAAACGGGCCCAGAGCCATGGAGCAGGGGCACGTCTGCTCGCTGCATGGGGACGAGGAGGAGGGTGTTTTTTTTTGTGTCTGTAACATGGACCCCGTCTGGGATGGGCCCTGGCCGTCACCATGGCGACCCTCCGACACAGAGGGTCTCCGTCTGGGCGATAGACAGCAGACCCTGTCTCTGTCCCCGTCCGTGTCCACACAGCCATTTATCTCTATGACGATGAAAGCATTGATTGAGGCATGACGCATTGCAAGTGCCTCATCATCATACAGCTAACACACTAGCAGTAGATCTGTGACTGTGCAAGTGTTATTTCCTGTGTGTTTGGATGCAAGTTGTGACACGTTTTATAGAGCTGCAAAGAAAGGACACAGAGATATGGATATGAATTAGGCGTAGAAAAAACAACAAAGCTAACATAGCTAACAGCTAACCTGTTTACAAAGGGGCCAAGTGTCCTCTTTACTCAATGTTCCAGTAAACCAACAAGGTTTTAGCCCATGGAAAGCCTCTGGCCAGACTGGGGCTGCGTTTGAAAAACAACATTGGCGCTTTGGCTTGTAGGGAACACAGCGCGGTTAGCGTGATTAGCTCATGCATGCACTCCTGTGTCAGTCAGAGCGTACAGATCAATGCTAAACAAGTACTGCCTCCACTAACGTCATCAACTTATTGGGGCACAAAGAGAACAATGCTTGAGGGGAGCTAGTGTCCATTCACACCAGGGTTGTGTTCATTAGGGCACGCAACAGATTTTGTTTTGTACGTTTCGCAACAGAAAATGTCACTGAACGCTGATCGTCATCACCATCAATACATATAATCAAGAGCACATACATTTGCGTGCAACCACACTTTACAGTGCAAGGAACCTTTTTTGTTGTTGTTGAAAATGTCAAGGTTGTCTTTAACATACAGAAATAATTTACCCTGGCTGGTGTGGCTGCTTATTGTTTGAGCTAGAAAAAAAAAACACCCGAGCTGGGGGAGGGAGGCAGAGGGAGAGAAGGAGAGGGGGGCAGAGGGAGACAGAAGGAGAGAGAGAGAGAAGCAGAGGGGAAGACAGAGGGAGAGAGGGCAGGAGAGGCACATACCCAGCAGCCCTCTGTGACGCCCTGTTTTGACAGTCCAATACTGCTGCAGCTCTGAGCGTCGTTTACCTACAGTGGAAACACTATTGATCGTACAGCCAACCTGTGCTGAAAAGGTTTCAAAAAACATTTTGTCTTACTTTATTTAGCTAGCTATCTTGTGGAGTGTCTGTGTGTTTGTGTGTATGTGTCCTGCTGGGAGAGGAATGAAACCTTATTACTGGCAAGGACTACAGGGAGGGTTTTGGGAAGGGTAATCACATCAGATTGAACACAATATTGGCTTCTGGCGAAATGGGCTCTCTGGGTTTTCAGTGGGATTTCAGTTGTGTGTCACATCGTCTCGAATTTTCAGCGTTAGGTTTCGGCAGAATTGAAACCACTTATAGATTTGGTTGAGCTTATTTAGCATAAACACAACTCTAAATTACTGATCCTCAGAACTACTAATACTCTCAACACACCTTGGCCCGCATTCTGTTTCACTGTAAAGACAGAAGTTTTACCCCAGCTACTAGGCTACATGCCCTAAATACCTCTTAAAAGCTTGATAAACACTGCATAACTGCCCCTGTCTTTCGAAAATAGAATAGCTCTTGTCCTTCCTTTGAAAAACCCTCTTAGTGATACACTGTTATGTTACTAGCTCTGAAAACAAAAGCAGGCCACCCAGAGTCTGGATCTGAACAACTAACGCAATCTTCTCTTTGGCCCAATCACCTTCTTATAGAGCAAAAAAATCTGGTAAAATGGCCTCCTAACTCTGGACCTAGTTTAAGACTAGTCCTGGGTTAAAAATTATGTTCCATGGAGAATCCCCACTGAAATAGCTTTTTAGTAGAGAACTAGATTTACATAATCTGTGTACGGGAAACTGGCCCTGTTCTTTAGGCTAGATTGAATTATCAGTATAGCTATTCTCCATGTGCTTTGGATGTTCTGAATCTGAACTTTCTCATTTCATAGTCCATTTCCTCCTCAAAGTACAACAAAGTGCTGGAACACGGGGCTTATCCAAACAGTGAATAGTTCAAGTTTATTTTCACATACTAACTAAGGAGCAGCTCCAAAGGCCAGGGTTCCACGAAGCCGTGGGCCAAGTAAAGCACAGGACGTTGAGTCAAGAGCCAAAATCCCTTGGGCTTTGGAGTCACACCCACAATGCATTGCACGGAGGTGTGGTGAGAGCTGGCCTGTGCTGATCTATGGGACCAGTAGTATGTGGGTTTGATGGATCAACATCTAACGTACCGGTCTCTGCTTTTTGATGAGGGCTACCATGGGGATACAGCCCAACAAGCCCTTGGTGGAACCACGATTGAGTGACCGAAAGTCAGGCCGGCGTCTGAATTCACCAGAAAGAAGAAGAGGAGGTGAAGGAAGGGAGGAGGGTCAGAGGCAGGGAGAGAGAGAGAGACACACAGAAGAAAGATAGCAGACAGTGAGAGAGCGTGAGCGAGGGGAAGGAGAAAGATTGAGAGAGGGGAGGGAGAAAGAGAGTGAGTGAGTGAGTGAGAGGAGGGGAGGGGAGGAAGAAAGATAGAGAGGGGAGGGAGAAAGATAGAGAGTGAGTGAGTGAGTGAGTTAGTGAGTGAGTGAGTGAGTGAGTGAGTGAGTGAGTGAGTGAGTGAGTGAATGAGTGAGTGAGTGAGTGGAGGGAGGGAGAAAGATAGAGAGTGAGAGAGGGGAGGGAGAAAGATAGAGAATGAGAGAGGGGAGGGAGAAAGATAGAGAATGAGAGAGGGGAGGGAGAAAGATAGAGAGGGGAGGGAGAAAGATAGAGAGTGAGTGAGAGAGGGGAGGGGAGGGAAAAAGATAGAGAGTGAGAGAGGGGAGGGAGAAAGATAGAGAGTGAGAGAAGGGAGGGAGAAAGAGAGAGAGGGGAGGGAGGGAGAAAGAGAGAGAGAGGGGAGGGAGAAAAATAGAGAGTGAGAGAGGGGAGGGAGAAAGATAGAGACGCAGAGTAAAGACAGGAGAGAGAAAAGGGAGGGAGGATGATAGAGAGATAGAGGGATAGAGAGAGAGAGGAAGAAAAAAAATAAAGAGAGATGGGAAGAGAAAGAGAGAGTAAGAAATAGAAAAGACAGCAGGAGGAGAGAAAGAGATGCACAGCTGCGCCCGTTCCCCGTGCTCTCGGAGGAGCCGGCACAGCTGCGCAGATGCTAGTGTGATCTGCTACTCTGAGCAGAAGCATTACTGCTCTGCATCACAGCACGCATACACAAACAGACAGACACCCAGCACATGCATACAATATACACACACAAACACCACATTTCCACACGACATTCCCACTGCAAACACAAGAGATGATCATGCAAAAGGGGACACTCGCTGACACAAGATCAGCTCGTCATCCACCCAAGCAGGTTGATATTGATTGTCATGAACCTTGCCCTGGAGGCAAAATTGAGCGATTTCCATGAGATAGGCCAGCTGCAGAGTCAAACTTGGCTATATCGTAAAGATTCATGAAAACAAAAATGTGCTTTTTGGTCTTAATTTAAGGTTAGGGTTAAGATTAAAAATCTGATTTTTAAAAACTTTTTTGATTGTGGCTGTACCAGCTAGTCACCAGAACTGCCTCCAGGTCAAGATTCACAACAATAAATACCAACCTGCTCCACGCAACCCCGCAGCCAAAGTCACGACACACAATACACCCCCTTACACAGTAAATCCATGTCGGAGAGTTATCTATGCCTGTATGGGGTGCATGAGCGTATAGGAGCCTTGAGATAGGAGTAGGATGGAACATACCACAGTGCTTATCATTCACAGCATGAATGTGGGGGGGTGGGAAAGGCAGGGCAAGATCGGAATGATTTTGATTGCCCTGCCTTGCTAGTAGTACACTCTGTACAGTATAAGGAGATATCGTATTGGTAGCTGAGGTTGAGATAAGTGCTGAGAGCAGGGTGAAGGGGCTACAATGTGTGAGAGAGGTTTTTAAAAATGATGCTAACCGTTGTTCCTGCAAGTACAAAGTAACGGGTAGAACGTGTGGCTCCAGTGGCTCGTCACGGAGACTACGAGGTGACCTTTGCTGTGCCGGAGCAGCACAAAACGACTCGACCTGTGATGTTGACACACACACTACCTGTGGCACTGAGAAATGCACCTGTTGCCATGGGAGACGATGTGTGGTTTAGGAGTGTATATAATATGCTCTATGTCTGAATGAAAAGCCCTTGTCCTTGAGGAAGGCATGGGGATCCAGTGAATCAAATGATTATTACATTATTGTCCGTGACGAAGCTGTGTCATAGCAGATCTGTGCGAAGAGATGGACAATTGTCAGGGTTCTGATAGCGTTTAGCTCAGCAGGCTCACAGTTTTGAGGCACATAGGAGACCTGGGTTTCGAGCCCAGTCGTTCACACTTGCCAAAATAATCAACGAAGTGGACTCTGGACATGAACAGGACCATTAATCAGCTGAACCGATCTGAATCAGCTCCAACATTGGTTGTCATCAGATTGGAAAGGATCACAGCACTTTGACTATCCCGATCCTCTCTCGCTATGCTCTTTTTACCGTTATGCACCTACAGCAGCACATGCTGTCCAGGAATCTCCCCCTCTCCTCGTATCTCTCCCTCTCGCTACATGTCACGGTGAGTATGTTGTTTTTTTTCCAGATTCAGAGTACCTTCCTGCCCCTTTTCCACATGTGCCTCTGTGTGTCTCCCTGTGGGTGTGTGTGTTTGTGTACATGTGTGACAGACAGTGAGAGATGTTGGGGAAAGTCGCTCATCGCCTCTCTCTCTCTCTCTCACACACACACACACACACACACACACACACACACACACACACACACACACACACACACACACACACACACACACACACAGGATAAGAGTCATTAGCATACTTCCAGAAGCTTCCATGGACCAATAAACATCACCAGTCAAGCAAGACTGCTTTGAATTCATCACAGCCCCCTCCCTTCTCCCCCTCCTTCCCTCCCTCCCTTTCTCCAGTCCTTTTTGCTACTTGTATATTGTGAGCGCTGGGCTCCCTGATGACTCGCCCTCCTCCCTGATGACCCACCCTCCTCCCTAATGCCTGCTATCCCACACCGCCACCAGTGCCACCACCATGGACCAGAGACCAGCAGCCAATGATCTGGTTTAACCTCTGCCCAACCAGGAGGCTAAGGCACCACAAAGCACTAAACCAGGAACCTGACCTCCACACAGCAATTCTAGATTTTGATCCCGTGTCATTATTTTTACATTTTTCTTTTCAGACCCTCTTTTTTCCTCTCTCTCCCTCTCCCTCTCCCTCTCCCTCTCTCTCTCTCTCTCTCGCTTTCTCTCAGTCTCAGATTCCCCAAAATGTGAAGCGTATCAAATTCTCCTGTGGCTCTGTGCATGTGAATTGAAGAGAGAGGAATGTAATAGAGCAGTATAAATCCTGGGGAAATGGGAACCAGATCCAACATGCAGACACAGTCAATTATGAAAATAGAGCAGTAATGATCCCAAAGCAAAGGGGCAGGTATTATTTCCATGTGACTGTGACGAACCAGAGGGGTTCTAGGAAAGAAGTGGCACTGAAATGGAAGAGACATCACCACCTTTCACTGTAGAAGGCTTTGTATCGGCATCCTCTAGTTGTGTGTGTGTGTGTGTGTGTGTGTGTGTGTGTGTGTGTGTGTGTGTGTGTACGTTTGTCTAATATGCTGGCGAAGCTGATTCCTCACCCATGCTGAGTCCATTAATTGGAACTAAAGTGCAGGTCTGTGCTGATATCACGGAGCGCTAACAGCAAATAGATCAGCATTACAGGCCTACCGTCGGAGTAGCACCATCATTTGCGCCAGCTATATCAGTGCAGCCATGGAAAAGTCACGAAACATTCCAGCCACTGAACAACAGCACTATTTCTAAGAGAAAACGACCCTTTTACTGTCCTGCCTTGTTACGGCTCTAGTAGTTAGCTGCAGAGAATATACTATCCTATTATAGTACTACATGGGCAAGCCAAGGTCAATCCAAAGCCAGAGTTGTGATCTAATGTGCTGTACACATTCACAGAGGTGGTCATTGTCTCTCTCCTTGATCATCACCCATCTGGGATGTGTTCATTAGGGCACGTAACAGGAAACCCAAGTGACTGTTTCTAATTGGACCAAGTCCAGGTAGTACCTCTTTGTTTTAGTTTCTTCTGTTTGGTGCCGAATGAACATATCCCTGATGTGTACAGAGCAGGAGACTACAGCAAGGTTTCCTACAGCTGTGTTCCATCGTGGAGAGAACTCTCTCCCAAATTAGATTTCCCTCGTCTGCTGGCATCTTGGCATTGAGCAGAGCCACGAGAGAACATTGACGATAACAAACAAACACCAGATCAATGCATCTCGAACAAGAACTGAGACTAGGGCTGTTGCGGTGACCGTATTACCGCCACACCGGCGGTCACGAGTCATGAAGGCAGTCAAATTCCATGTGACCGTTGAAGGTAATTAGGCTTCTCCAAGCTCTGATGGTCAATAGTAGCCTACAAACTTGCTAACGGACTTGTACTCAGCACTCTACTTTCCCTCGAATCACTCTGACCAATGGAAATGTTTTGAAAATCTAATCAAACACTTCATGAGAGCCCATGAGCTCGTGTTGTGCAAAGTTTCTATAGGCTATGCAGTTGGGGGAGAAAACAGAGTGATGGCTTCTACTAAATAGAGGAGGATCCCATCAGCTTTCTATAGGCTAGGCCTACTATTTATTTCTCAACTTTCCTAATATTAAGCACATTTAATATATTTACAACAGGAGTATAGCCTACCTGGCTGGCATGAAAATAAACCACAGGGAAAAGCGTCCTCCATTCACTATTTAAGTGCAAAGATTACATTTTGTCCCACTGCCCCTGTTTCTAGACAGGTGCATGATAATGGTCCATTCTAAATCAAAACAAATTTCGCACATATATTATTTAGTATATGTAAAGACGAGATTAAATAAAAAATAGTCTGATGGGTAAGAATATTAGCCTATCACCTGTGAATTATATATTATCGCTTGTGAATGATGCCCAGCATAAGAAACAATGCCTTTTTTTGTGACTTTTTCTAATCATAGTCAAACACCTCATGCAGCCAGCCCATAGGCCTACATGTTTTAATAAGGTTTGTATCACAACTAAAGTGGCCAAAGATCTTCTTAAAATTAAGCACATTAATCCGCTTTATGGCAGGTGTAGAGCCTAACTGGTATCAGTGGTGTAAAGTACATAAGTAAAAATACTTTAAAGTACTACTTAAGCAGTTTTTTGGGGGTATCTGTACTCTACTTTACTATTTATATTTTAGACAACTTTTACTTTTACTTCACTACATTCCTAAAGAAAATTATGTACTTTTTACTCCGTACATTTTCCCTGACACACAAAGGTATTCGTTGTATTTTGAATGCTTAGCAGAACAGGAAAATGTTCTTATTTACCCACTTATCAAGAGTGAGTGGTCATCCCTACTGCCTCTTATATGGCAGACTCACTAAACACATGGTTCGTTTGTAAATTATGTCTGAGTGTTGGATCGTGCCCCTAGCTATCTGTAAATAAAATAAAAACGGGAAAATGTGTCTGTCTGCTTTGCTTAATGTAATGAATTTGAAATGATTTATATTTGTACTTTTACTTTTGATACTTAAGTGTCAAACTTAAAAATGATAAAATATACTTAAGTATATTTAAAACCGAATACTTTTAGACTTTAACTCAAGTAGTATTTTACTGAGTGACTTTCACTTTTACTTGAGTCCTTTTCTATTAAGGTATCTTTACTTTTACTCAAGTATGACAATTGGGTACTTTTTCCACCACTGACTGGCATACATAAGCAACGCGTGAATTTCAAGTTTGGGGAAGATCATTTTCACCAATAAAGTGCACCTTTATAATAAAAGCCTTACATAGTGAAAAGGGGACTCTTTGGATTGATTTTGGTCAATGTGGTTACAGAACAACACAGAGAAGCAGACAGAGGAAAATTAATGTCTAGAAAAGGGAGAGGAATAGTTGGACCAGGGAGGGGAGTAGCTGGACCAGGCAGAGGAGTAGCTGGACCAGGCAGAGGAGTAGTTGGACCAGGTAGAGGAGTAGCTGGACCAGGCAGAGGAGTTGCTGGACCAGGCAGAGGAGTAGTTGGACCAGGACAAGGGAGAAGGAGAGGTAGGGGGAGAGGAGTAAGAATGTGTGGTAGTGTTCAGGAGAGTAAGAGTAAGGAGAGTAAGAGCTGTTGCCACTGATGAAATAAGAGGCACCATCATAGACCGCGTGATAAACCATGGACTATCACTGAGAGAGACTAGTGAAACAGTCCGGCCTAATACCAGGGTCTATCACTGAAAGAGGCTGGTGAAACAGTCCAGCCTAATACCATGGTCTATCACTGAGAGAGGCTGGTGAAACAGTCCAGCCTAATACCATGGTCTATCACTGAGAGAGGCTGGTGAAACAGTCCAGCCTAATACCATGGTCTATCACTGAAAGAGGATGGTGAAACAGTCCAGTCTAATACCAGGGTCTATCACTGAAAGAGGCTGGTGAAACAGTCCAGCCTAATACCATGGTCTATCTCTGAGAGAGGCTGGTGAAACAGTTCAGCCTAATACCATGGTCTATCACTGAAAGAGGATGGTGAAACAGTCCAGCCTAATACCAGGGTCTATCACTGAGAGAGACTGGTGAAACAGTTCAGCCTAATACCATGGTCTATCACTGAGAGAGGCTGGTGAAACAGTCCAGCCTAATACCATGGTCTATCACTGAAAGAGGATGGTGAAACAGTCCAACCTAATACCAGGGTCTATCACTTAAAGAGGCTGGTGAAACAGTCCAGCCTAATACCATGGTCTATCACTGAGAGAGGCTGGTGAAACAGTCCAGCCTAATACCATGGTCTATCACTGAGAGAGGCTGGTGAAACAGTCCAGCCTAATACCATGGTCTATCACTGAAAGAGGCTGGTGAAACAGTCCAGCCTAATACCATGGTCTATCACAGAGAGGCTGGTGAAACAGTCCAGCCTAATACCATGGGCAATCACTGAAAGATGATGGTGAAACAGTCCAGCCTAATACCAGGGTCTATCACTGAGAGAGACTGGTGAAACAGTTCAGCCTAATACCATGGTCTATCACTGAGAGAGGCTGGTGAAACAGTTCAGCCTAATACCATGGTCTATCACTGAGAGAGGCTGGTGAAACAGTCCAGCCTAATACCAGGGTCTATCACTGAAAGAGGCTGGTGAAACAGTCCAGCCTAATACCATGGTCTATCACTGAGAGAGGCTGGTGAAACAGCCCAGCCTAATACTAGGGTCTATCACTGAGAGAGGCTGGTGAAACAGTCCAGCCTAATACCATGGTCTATCACTGAGAGAGGCTGGTGAAACAGTCCAGCCTAATACAATGGTCTATCACTGAAAGAGGATGGTGAAACAGTCCAGCCTAATACCAGGGTCTATCACTGAAAGAGGCTGGTGAAACAGTTCAGCCTAATACCATGGTCTATCACTGAGAGAGGCTGGTGAAACAGTCCAGCCTAATACCAGGGTCTATCACTGAGAGAGGCTGGTGAAACAGTTCAGCCTAATACCATGGTCTATCACAGAGAGGCTGGTGAAACAGTCCAGCCTAATACCATGGGCAATCACTGAAAGATGATGGTGAAACAGTCCAGCCTAATACCAGGGTCTATCACTGAGAGAGACTGGTGAAACAGTTCAGCCTAATACCATGGTCTATCACTGAGAGAGGCTGGTGAAACAGTTCAGCCTAATACCATGGTCTATCACTGAGAGAGGCTGGTGAAACAGTCCAGCCTAATACCAGGGTCTATCACTGAAAGAGGCTGGTGAAACAGTCCAGCCTAATACCATGGTCTATCACTGAGAGAGGCTGGTGAAACAGTTCAGCCTAATACCATGGTCTATCACTGAGAGAGGCTGGTGAAACAGTTCAGCCTAATACCATGGTCTATCACTGAGAGAGGCTGGTGAAACAGTCCAGCCTAATACCAGGGTCTATCACTGAAAGAGGCTGGTGAAACAGTCCAGCCTAATACCATGGTCTATCACTGAGAGAGGCTGGTGAAACAGCCCAGCCTAATACTAGGGTCTATCACTGAGAGAGGCTGGTGAAACAGTCCAGCCTAATACCATGGTCTATCACTGAGAGAGGCTGGTGAAACAGTCCAGCCTAATACAATGGTCTATCACTGAAAGAGGATGGTGAAACAGTCCAGCCTAATACCAGGGTCTATCACTGAAAGAGGCTGGTGAAACAGTTCAGCCTAATACCATGGTCTATCACTGAGAGAGGCTGGTGAAACAGTCCAGCCTAATACCAGGGTCTATCACTGAGAGAGGCTGGTGAAACAGTTCAGCCTAAAACCATGGTCTATCACTGAGAGAGGCTGGTGAAACAGTCCAGCCTAATACCAGGGTCTATCACTGAGAGAGGCTGGTGAAACAGTCCAGCCTAATACCATGGTCTATCACTGAGAGAGACTGGTGAAACAGTCCAGCCTAATACCAGGGTCTATCACTGAGAGAGGCTGGTGAAACAGTCCAGCCTAATACCATGGTCTATCACTGAGAGAGACTGGTGAAACAGTCCAGCCTAATACCAGGGTCTATCACTGAGAGAGGCTGGTGAAACAGTCCAGCCTAATACCATGGTCTATCACTGAGAGAGGCTGGTGAAACAGTCCAGCCTAATCTCAGACGGTCAACCGTGGCTTCCATTATCCAGAGTTTTCAACGAACCAACAGGTAAGTAATGCATTTCACAAGAGCTTCTTCTATCATTACTGTTGCTATGTCCCACAGAAACTGTAGGGCACCAGTCCCAATGCAAATATATTTGTTGTATTTTTGTTCCTCTAAAGGACGCTAATGTCTTCCTCCCTCTGGGGGAAGAGGAAAGCTCCCCAGTGAAAACCAAGACCATTGTAGGATTGGTCATTGCTGACAATGCAATAAAACTGAGAGATATTCAGACCAGAATTGTAGAGGACAACCTGGTGTTTCACAGTGTGGAAAGCATCAGTCTGACCACCATTGGCTCGGACTCTGACCAAACACAGAGTTTGAATGAAAGTTTTACACAGTTCCTTTTAAAAGGAACAGTGAGTGGGTCAAAGAACTCTGGCACCAATACGTTCAGGTATGGTGTCTATCCATTATGTCTTGTTCTATGGTGAGTTTTACACTATGCTAATCTACATGTAAACATGAGTTACAGTACATACAGTAGGACATAATGAAAAGCATTTACACATACTGTGTTTTGATTTCTTTCAGAGAGTCACGGAGTTGGAGACTAATCAGACCCCACTTGAAATCATTTATGGAGACGAGGCAGGGTTTAACCTGGCAAAAACACGTCGGCGGGGGAAGAAACGCCATCCGGAAAAAGGGACACAGTTGATGTGCCGGGTCAGAGAGGAGCAAATATCACAATGTGTGCTGCAATCTGGAGTGCTGGTTTGGTCCTGCAGAAATGCCAGATTGGTTCCGACAACACTGAGCGCCTTCTTTTGTTTTGAGATGACCTCCACCAACAACTGATGCCAGAAGCAGAAAGGGAACAGCTGGGAGGAAACACGAGGACATGTGTGATTGCATGGGACAATGTAGCATTCCACCAATCACATGCAATCACAAACTGGTTTGCAGCCCATCCCATTTTTAGCATTTTGAAATGTAGAGTTGGTATTTAATGAACAAAATGTGGTTTTGAGCAGAAAATTAACTATTTGGCTAATTGTGTGATGTAGGTGTGTTGCTGTAATAAGAGTTTAGAAAAGTATCTTAAAGTATAGGTAAATGCTTGTTAGCAATTGTAAAAAACTGCAATAACTCCAAATTAAGCATATAGGAATACCTGTTTCTTTTGTTAATAACCGCTCAACACAGAATAGCCGCACGTGCACACTCCCTCAAATCGTTTGGAGAAAATATGATTTATATTTTATTCAGCTTTGTTCGGGTGTATTTTTCATCCTATAAAATAATCGAAGCAAATCTTGTCTGCTAAATTAACAAGCGCAGCCCACAGCCATATGGCATAGCTAGATCAGGGCCTAACATAACATCGATTATCTGAGTATGCCATTATGTACTTCTGAAATTGTCTACATTTTCACATCATGCTTCTTTAGACCTGTCTAAAATAAATAATGGATGTATTGTGACAGTGTGGGCTATATTACATGGATGTATTGTGACAGTGTGGGCTACATTACATGGATTTATTCGACTTTTGAAAATGTAGATGTTCCAAAGGCCTGCATCAGTGGCTTGTAGGCCGTGTGTGGAAGCCAGGAGATGCTGAATGTGTGTGTGTTAATTAACGCTCAATTACCGTGAGGCCGACAGTTATTTGCTTGACAATCCCCGGCTGACGAAACTTTGTGACCGCCACAGCCCTAGCTGAGACAGCAGCACTGTTAATGTTATGCGCTAATGCTAATGCTATCACTATCGCTAATGTGTGTTCCCCTGCATTATCTCTCACCTGCTCCGAGTACTTTTGTAGAGCCCACCCAGGTGTGAAGGGCCTCTTGAACATGCACATGCTTTGTGTGCTGTAACGTGCTTGATCGAGATGAAGTGAAGCTGGGGAGTTCAATCAAGTCTTGTGTGCTATTATTTAGCTAGCATCGGTGATATCACGCTGAAGAGCTCTGAAAATAGGCCAACTCAACTTAATGTCGGTTTGACACTTGAGGAAGGTAGCAACTCTATAGAGTAGACACAGTCCTCAACACAGACCTAGATAACTTATAAAGAAAAACACACTGGAGATTCACTCTGAGTGTTTACACTGTATCGGAGGTGCTAAGTGTTTTCAAACGACACACCATGCAAGCTGATTCTTTCGTGGATATCGCCATTTGAGATTGACACAAAACCTTGCCTGTCCTTAAAATACAGCATTCTCAGTCAACGCACAGTGTGGTTTTCCCTTCATTTACAATTGGTTGATTTCTGGCTCAAGCCTCCTTAGACATTTCTCAATAGCAGTACTTGAGGGAAGTTTTTCCCCAGTGACAGAGGCTTAGGTAGATGTCAGGGACTTCTGGTCTTTGTAGAGAGAACTTGGGCTGCCTGGACAGCCCCTGTACTCTGTGGAGCCATGCAGCTGAATGAGTTCAGCAGCCATCTCAGACAGACTGGCTGGAACACATGGGGAAGTCATCAAGCAGAGAGAGACTGGGAGATAATCTGACCATCGGAGTGAACTAAGAAAAATGATCCAAACACTCATCTACCACCTATACTTCTAACCCTGCGTTCATCAACCTGTCTCTCTCTCTCTCTCCTGAGAGAGGCCAAATGTCTGATTGCTGTCTGCCCATCCAGCAGAGCTCCTCTCTTTCTCTCCTGAACCACAGCCATTGATCCTTCTATCAATTATTGGATCCTCTGCTCGTTTTTCCTTGAAATTGCTTAGCTATAGCACCGGTAAATTTGTCACCACTTTGGGCAGAAATCCATGTTGATTACCGGGCCTGTTGATGGGGGATGGGTCCCCGAGGCCAGGCTGTGCTGCAGGGCTTACAAAGACTCTTTCTCACTACCCTCTTCTCCAATAGCCAGCGCTAGCTTAATACATGAACCCGAATCAGGGCACAAAAAGGTGCGGTGATTATGCCAAAGAGGGTGTGTAGTATGCTCAAATATAACTGTGATGTGATTCACTCTGGTTTCCAGATTGAAGCGACAATCTCAGCAGTTGCATGATTCATGGGAATCATCTCTCTGCCACAGACCCCTCTAAAAATGCAACTGTCTTTGGAATGTCGTCATCCCCCCCAAATACACAGCCTGATTGACACCTCCAAACGAACCTCCTAGAATCACCATGTCTTCAAGTTAAGTCCCCAGTCTACATTCTCATTCTAAAGTTATTTCTGCTGACCAAAAATTTGCTAAGGAACCCCGGGACATAATGAAACTATTGCGAGCGTTCATTCTCACATCCTGGCATTAACTAAACTGTCATCTAACTAAATGCTTTTTTATGTTTGCAGTGGATTATTAACTGTTGCTGTAATGTAGGCATAATTTATGCATTAGATATTTGACAACTGTGAAGAATAAACCCATTTATTCTGTTGCACTCTCCCCAGTGAACTATCCCTTTCAATGATAGAATTTCCCTCGTTTTAAACCCTAGAACTCATGAACTATCCCTTTCAATGATAGAATTTCCCTCGTTTTAAACCCTAGAACTCATGAACTATCCCTTTCAATGATAGAATTTCCCTCGTTTTAAACCCTAGAACTCATGAACTATCCCTTTCAATGATAGAATTTCCCTCGTTTTAAACCCTAGAACTCATGAACTATCCCTTTCAATGATAGAATTTCCCTCGTTTTAAACCCTAGAACTCATGAACTATCCCTTTCAATGATAGAATTTCCCTCGTTTTAAACCCTAGAACTCATGAACTATCCCTTTCAATGATAGAATTTCCCTCGTTTTAAACCCTAGAACTCATGAACTATCCCTTTCAATGATAGAATTTCCCTCGTTTTAAACCCTAGAACTCATGAACTATCCCTTTCAATGATAGAATTTCCCTCGTTTTAAACCCTAGAACACTTTTTTTTATTTTACCTAATTACTCAGTATGATTCTTTTGACTGATTCTACAGCAGTATCATTTTTGTTTCATGCCATTTCCTGTTGTATTTGAGAAACAGACTTAAGTTGCATTCTCGAGGTCATATGCAAATTCATAAGTTGCCAAGTCTGCCTTTTTTTGCGTGACAAAAAATGCTCACAACCAATTCGATTTTCCTACTCTGAAAAAAATGTCCAGAGAAATACGCTTAGAAAAGTTTTTTTGTCTTGAACACACAAAATGTGTCTGTGTCACAGCGGCACAAATATACTCTATCAACAAATCCAAGTACTCTTTTATGCATTATTAGGTCATGCTTACACAAATAAAACACTCATGATTGCCCACGCTCATTCATTCAGTGCTCATTTACTTCTATTTAGGTGAGTTAGATGTAGTATAAACGGCAGTTAACGCAGCTAGATGATTTCTTCTCAGTTTTTTGACGTATTAAAATCATTTTAATGCATTGCTTGAATCAACTGGAAGTGAACTCTGCCTCTTATACTGTAGCACTGACTCCACAGTGTGGATTTAAATCCCTTTAAACGACTACACCTTTGAAGCCGATGTCTGAGGACCCAGACAGGACTGATGTAGAATAGAGTGTATTTCTCCTCTCCTCCCCTCTCAAGTTTGAACTTTTAATGTCACGTGCACAAGTACAGTGAAATGCCTTTCTTGCTAGCTCTAAACCCACTAATGTAGTAATCAATATACTAAAAATAACACAAACAAAAACACATGAGAAATAAATCAAAAATACGAAATAAGAAGAACACGAGAAGTGAGGAAGCTATATACAGGGTCAGTTCCAATACTATATTTCCAATGTGCAGGGATACTGGAGTGACAGAGGTAGATATATGTATAAGGTGACTTGGCATCCGGATATGTGATAAACAGAGTAGCAGCAGGGTACGTGATGATTGTATATGCGTGTGTGTAGAGTCAGCATAAGCGTGTGTGCATGTTGTGCTTGTGAGCAAACCAAATGTGTGTGTGTAGAATCCTGTGAGTGTGCATAGAGACAGTACAAAAAATAAAATAAAGGAGTCAACTCCTTTAGATAGATAGTCTGTGGAGCCATTTTGTTAGCTATTTTGCAGTTTTATGGTTTGGGGATAGAAGCTGTTCAGGTGCCTGCTGGTGTCAACGTTGTTGCACCGGTAGCGCTTGTCGTGCGGAAACAGAGAAAACAGTCTATGGCTTGGGTGGCTGGAGTCTTTAACGATTTTCCAGGCCTACTTTTCACACCCCCTGATATAGAGATCCTGGACGGCAGGGAGCTCGTTCCCAGTGATTTACTTGACTTTCCGCACCATCCTCTGTAGTGGCATGAGATGGAGGGCGGTGCTGTTGTCATACCAAGCAGTGATTTAGCCAGTCAAGATGCTCTCAATGGTGCAGCTTTTTGAGGATATGAAGGCCCATGCCACACCGTTTCAATCTCCTGAGGGGGAAGAGGTGCTGTCGCGCCTTCTTCATGACCATGCGCGTCTGTGTGTGGACCATTTTAAGTCACCGAGGAACTTGAATCTCTCTACCCACTCCACTGCAGCCCCATCAATGTGTAGGGTTGACCAGAGATGAACTGCTTCTCCTAGTGTTTAGGATAAATAATACTGTGACGAAAATGACATGTTGTCTGCATAATCAAATAACATTCAGCTAAGAATACCCATGCATATCCCCAGGGGTCTCTTCACAGTCCCCAATTCCAAAACAAATGAACGATAACGCACAGTTTTATACAGAGCCATGTTCGCATGGAACTCCCTTCCATCTCCTATTGCTCGAGGAAACAGCAAAACGACCTTTAAAAAAACAGGTGAAAAAACAACTCATGTTTGGTGTTTTTTTGTGGACTCCAGGAAAAGTAGATGCCGATTCTGCAAAAGCTAAATGGGGATCCAATGAAAGAAAGAAACATACTTCATTCTATCATGTCCACTTGACAGAGAGGACTTCCTTTAACTCAGGACCAGAGTGAAGGAAAACAATCATATCGAAGACTGACATCAGTACCTCTCAGATTAGATGTACTGCTGAATTGGGAGAGAATGGAAATGGCCAAATAATTCCAAAAACAAATGCCTGTACAATCACATTGGTGAACTAATGTTATGGTGAACTAAAGTCATGGTGAACCATTCTTTGAAACGAATCAGAATTGAAATTGAAATTGCAAAAAATATATATATATTTCCTCCACAAAGACATTGTGTATAAAATTCGAATGCTTTTCTTTCGTATACGTTTTAATTCCATCTGAATCCCAAGCATGGTACACAGTTCACTCATTGAATCGTGTGTTGAATGTTAACCAAGTGAATATGACAGACAACCTCAGAAAGATTAACCCCCCCCAAACTGCCATTCACTGCCAGTGCCTAACAAAGACTCCGTATATAAGATGGAGAGTTCTAATTCTCAAGATACAATGCAGCTGTGGACAAGCATCATAACATGGAAAGGGAAGAGAGACAGAAAGGAAGGAATGGAGAACCAAAAATCACAGCAGACTTTTTTTTCCTAATCTAACCGCTGGTTGTGTGAAATCTGCCCGCTACCCACATGCTCACTTGGTCCGACAGACATAGCCCCCCCACCCCCAAAAACCCTCAGGGGCAGATAGGTCCACCCTACCCCCCACACACTCCCCCAACATTGTGTTCAGCCACAACCACAAGTGACAAAGCTGACACGGAGAGGGCGGTCTCATTGTCTCACCTCTGTCTCACACATGGAAATGGGGAGATCTCAGACGGTTCTCCCTCCCCACCTAACACGCTCACTCACTGCCGTTACTCTCTCTGTCTCACACACAGAGGGTCAGACTATCATAAGGGGGGTTATCCCATTTACAGACTAATCAATCCCACATTCCAAACCACACTGACAATCTCACACACACACACACTGCTGTTTAAGCACGCTTTACCACACAGCTAGTACAACAACACCATGCAATTCACCCAGTAGCTTCCCAACTCCAGCCTCCACCCCCACTAACCCCTAAATACAACTAACCCCTGGAAATAAATAGAAAACAACCATAGCTGAAGGAACACACACAGAGACTACTCACCCAATCAGCCTGTGCTGCTGCAGCTCTCTTCTCCTCACTCGCTCTCTCCTTCCCTCGCTTCCCCACTAGCGCGGACACAAAACATCTAGAGGAGCGCTTTGGTTTCATTTGTTTGGTGTTTTTCTTCTCTTTGGGCTTCTTACTCCCCACTCTTTTGTCCTGGACGGTTAAAAAGTGCACACAAAGACTTCTTCCTCCTCGCAACCCCTGGTCCCCACTAGCATCTAGACACTAGGACAACATCAAAGCAACTCGGGGGGGGGGGGAACACTTCAGGGGCCTATTGTCTCTGCATGGATCTGTTTTTCTTGCAGCGCCCCCCTCGTGACTCGCCGCCACTTGGTACAGTCCGGGCATTCACGCCAAGTAGCTTTCACACATGGTGGAGGGGAAGCTTGTCTCAAGCAATTGCTGACAAGCTGCAAACAAGACAGCCCCCACACAAACACACACACACACTCACAGACATCTACCCTTACAAACACCCCCCCCCCCCCCCCCCCTGTCCTCTGGTCACTTGCTCTTTATCCCCCACTATTCAGGTCGCCCCTCCTCTCTCTCGTTCGGCGAGTAAGCCTCTCAGTCTCTGACCTGCTCACACACACACACACACACACACACACACACACACACACACACACACACACACACACACACACAGCAGAGGATTGCACAGGCATCATACTGCTCCCGCTTTCACAGGTGAAAAATCACATCGAGAGGGGAGGGTAGGATAAAACATTGTCAATTCAGACGGAGGGAGAGTCGGAGAGGCACCTACATAGAAAGAGGGCAAGGGAGAGTGAGGGAAAGAGAGAAAGGTGGGGGGTTGGGTAGGATCTGTCCTCATGCCTGTCCTGAGAACAGAGGTGTGTGTGTGTGTGTGTGTGTGGAGGGGGGGGTTTAGATTTTGGAACAACGAACCATGAGCAACAAACTTAGCAGGTAAAAGTAAAAGTCAGCTTCAACCCACAGAAACTGACCCACAAAGTGAGTGTGTGGGTCTGTGGGATTTTGGTGTTGACAGACACAGATGGCAGCCAGACAGGTTAACAAAGAAATCCTGAGAAACGTACTGTTTATCACCAAAATCCCATTGTTTTTGTGGTTATATGTTTTATGATTGTGACAACTGCACGATGGTATCTTTATCATACAGGTACGTGGTCAGTTTTACCCTCAGCTTTCAAATCACCTCACTGGCCGTGACCATGTTGCGTCACACGCAGCTTCATGCTGCTACCAACTTGTTTCAAGCAGACCACCATAGTCTCTGTGCCAAAGAACGCCAAGGTAACCTGTCTAAATGACTATTGCCCCGTAGCACTCACATCTATAGCCATGAAAGGCTGGTCATGGCTCACATCAACACCGTCATCCCAGACACCCTGGACCGCCCCAACAGATCCACAGAGGATGCAATCTCTGTTGCACTCCACACTGCCCTGACCCACAAGGACAACAGGAATACCTACGGGAGAATGCTGTTCATTGACTACAGCTCAGCGTTCAACACCATAGTGCCCTCCAAGCTCATCACCAAGCTCAGGACCCTGGATCCTGGACTTCCTGGCGGGCCACCCCTAGGCGTTGAGGGTAGGCAACAACAAATTCACTGCGCTGATGCACAGGGTTAGGACTGGCTGCATCACCGCTTCGTACGGCAAGGGCAAGGCACCCGACCGCAATCGCTACAGAGGGTGGTAAGTACGGCCCGGTACACCACTGGGGCCGTGCTCCCTGCCACTCAGGATCTCTACACCAGGCAGTGTCAAAGGCTCGAAAAATTGTCAAAGACTCCAGCCACCCAAATCATAGACTGTACTCTCTGCTACCGCACAGCAATGGTATCAGTTCACCAAGTCTGGAACCAGCAGGACCCTGAACAGCTTCTACCCCCAAGCCATGACCGCTAAACAAGACTGTTAGATAGCTGATCAAATGGCTACCTGGACGGATTATTTTTTTTGCACTAACTCTCTTGCACTGACTCTATGCACACACACTGGACTCTTCCCGCACACTCACACATACTCACACTGACACCCCAACACACACTTACACAGACAGACAGACACACACACACGCTACATACAGTAACATGTGCACACGTGCATACTGGCGCCACACATACACATTCACACACTTTCCCACTCACCAAATACGCTGCTGCTACTGTCTATTATCCATTTTTTTGCCTAGTCACTTTACCCCTACCCGTATGTACATAGCTACCTCAATTACCTCGTACCCCTGCACCTCTGACTCGGTACTCTTTATAGTTATTCGTTATTCACTGTGTATTCATTTCTCATGTCACTATTTCATCACCTTTCTGAAGGACTAAAACCTCAACACCAGAAGAGGAATGGGAAACGGTATGCTGTCACTAACATGCCTACATCTATGAACAAATAACAGTAAATGGTATTGACAATGTCTGTGTGATGTATTTGGTGCTAGACATCTCCAATACAGAATCTGAATGAGTAGCTGGGTAAGCAAAGGGTTAAATATACCAGCAACTGACCCAAAATGGGGAGGGAGGTGGGGGGCGGGGCAAAGGGACAGGATCCCATTGAGAATTGGTGGTATTGCAATGTCTGAGATTGGGTTGAACCAATGTGAGCTGTATGGCGGGGGTGCTCCTCCCTCAAGCCTCTCTGCTGCTTCCTCCTCTCCTCATTCCCTGTAACTGAGAACTGCACAAAAGCCTACAATTATAATGTGTATGTTGTGAACCATCAACTCTGGTTTTATAACACCTGTGTGAATGAATGGGAAATATTGTGTACCTCTATGAGGGAGGGGGGAGGGGTAGGGTCAATAAAGAAAGGGGTAGAAGATCACTGTCACACTGAATGTTTGTTAGTTTCAATAAACATGTACTGTATGTGACTCAAGTGTTTTGTGTAGAATAAAAAAGATGTAATGCTGTGCTACTGTTAACTAGAACATTACGCAGTGACCTTGCGGTAATTGTATGCGCGTGAGAGAATCTCATGTGTATTCAATGCACATTAGTTTGAGGCGGGAGGAGTTTTTCACCAAAGACGACACATTAATGGTCTGTACAGAGTAGTAGGACTACCCTTTGGTTTCATTACTACTCCTGTGTTAATCGTACCTGCTACTGGTAGGACTGGGATTTGTCTCAATGTATGTTTTTACCCTTTGGTGAGGGCTGGAAACTGATGTTACATGAGATAGCTCGAACATATCCCGTACTCACAGTCAATGGCTTCAAGCATATGGAGACTAAATTCAATATATTTGAATTAATTGTGTATAAAAAAAATAAGACAAATTGTCGTTATATTTTTGTCCTACAATTGATCAAAATTGTACGGCTTATAGCCTGAGACACAACTGGTGGGCCTGCAGATATTTTGGGGGAGGAGGGGGACAGCTAACTTCCTGCAGGTCTACACATTTTGTTATGGGACAAAGAAAATCATGTGCAGTTTTATAGGTAATCTCCTGCTATTCTACACATTTTGCCATGAGGCTGAGAGAAAATGTGGCCGTTTTAAAGCTAATTTCCCGCAATTCTAAACATTTTGCCATGGGGCAGAGAGGAAAATGTGCAGTTTAATAGCTAGTCTCATGCTATTCTACACACGTTGCCAGGAGGTTGAGAGAAAATATTGCATTTTTAAAGGTAATTAAAGCTACAATATACAGTGAGGGGAAAAAGGTATTTGATCCCCTGCTGATTTTGTACGTTTGCCTACTGACAAAGAAATGATCAGTCTATCATTTTAATGGTAGGTTTATTTGAACAGTGAGAGACAGAATAACAACAAAAAAATCCAGAAAAACGCATGTCAAAAATGTTATAAATTTCCTTGCATTTTAATGAGGGAAATAAGTATGGATGAGCTCCGGTCAAGACTATCCTACCAACGGGACATTAAAAACTGTAATATCTTGTGTTTCCCCGAGTCGTGGCTGAACGATGACTTGGATAACATACAGTGCCTTGCGAAAGTATTCGGCCCCCTTGAACTTTGCGACCTTTTGCCACATTTCAGGCTTCAAACATAAAGATATAAAACTGTATTTTTTTGTGAAGAATCAACAACAAGTGGGACACAATCATGAAGTGGAACGACATTTATTGGATATTTCAAACTTTTTTAACAAATCAAAAACTGAAAAACTGGGCGTGCAAAATTATTCAGCCCCTTTACTTTCAGTGCAGCAAACTCTCTCCAGAAGTTCAGTGAGGATCTCTGAATGATCCAATGTTGACCTAAATGACTAATGATGATAAATACAATCCACCTGTGTGTAATCAAGTCTCCGTATAAATGCACCTGCACTGTGATAGTCTCAGAGGTCCGTTAAAAGCGCAGAGCATCATGAAGAACAAGGAACACACCAGGCAGGTCCGAGATACTGTTGTGAAGAAGTTTAAAGCCGGATTTGGATACAAAAAGATTTCCCAAGCTTTAAACATCCCAAGGAGCACTGTGCAAGCGATAATATTGAAATGGAAGGAGTATCAGACCACTGCAAATCTACCAAGACCTGGCCGTCCCTCTAAACTTTCAGCTCATACAAGGAGAAGACTGATCAGAGATGCAGCCAAGAGGCCCATGATCACTCTGGATGAACTGCAGAGATCTACAGCTGAGGTGGGAGACTCTGTCCATAGGACAACAATCAGTCGTATAGTGCACAAATCTGGCCTTTATGGAAGAGTGGCAAGAAGAAAGCCATTTCTTAAAGATATCCATAAAAAGTGTCGTTTAAAGTTTGCCACAAGCCACCTGGGAGACACACCAAACATGTGGAAGAAGGTGCTCTGGTCAGATGAAACCAAAATTGAACTTTTTGGCAACAATGCAAAACGTTATGTTTGGCGTAAAAGCAACACAGCTCATCACTCTGAACACACCATCCCCACTGTCAAACATGGTGGTGGCAGCATCATGGTTTGGGCCTGCTTTTCTTCAGCAGGGACAGGGAAGATGGTTAAAATTGATGGGAAGATGGATGGAGCCAAATACAGGACCATTCTGGAAGAAAACCTGATGGAGTCTGCAAAAGACCTGAGACTGGGACGGAGATTTGTCTTCCAACAAGACACTGATCCAAAACATAAAGCAAAATCTACAATGGAATGGTTCAAAAATAAACATATCCAGGTGTTAGAATGGCCAAGTCAAAGTCCAGACCTGAATCCAATTGAGAATCTGTGGAAAGAACTGAAAACTGCTGTTCACAAATGCTCTCCATCCAACCTCACTGAGCTCGAGCTGTTTTGCAAGGAGGAATGGGAAAAAATGTCAGTCTCTCGATGTGCAAAACTGATAGAGACATACCCCAAGCGACTTACAGCTGTAATCACAGCAAAAGGTGGCGCTACAAAGTATTAACTTAAGGGGGCGGAATAATTTTGCACGCCCAATTTTTCAGTTTTTGATTTGTTAAAAAAGTTTGAAATATCCAATAAATGTCGTTCCACTTCATGATTGTGTCCCACTTGTTGTTGATTCTTCACAAAAAAATACAGTTTTATATCTTTATGTTTGAAGCCTGAAATGTGGCAAAAGGTCGCAAAGTTCAAGGGGGCCGAATACTTTCGCAAGGCACTGTACAGCTGGCTGGGTTTTCGTTGCATCGGCGAGATAGAATGGCTGCCTCCGGCAAGACAAGGGGTGTAGGACTGTGTCTATTTGTAAATAACAGCTTGTGTACGAAATCTAATACTAAGGAAGTCTCAAGGTTTTGGTCGCATGAGCCTGAGGATCTCGTGAAAAGCTGTAGACCGCACTATTTACCAAGAGAGTTTTCATCTATATTTTTCGTAGCTGTCTATTTACTACCACAAACCGATGCTGGCACTAAGACCGCACTCAACGAGCTGTATAAGGCCATAAGCAAACACATCCAGAGGCGGCGCTCCTAGTGGCCGGGGACTTTAATGCCGGGAAACTTAGATCCGTTTTACCTAATTTCTACCAGCATGTTACATGTGCAACCAGAGGGGAAAAAAACTTTAGACCACATTAAATCCACACACAGAGAAGTGTACAAAGCTCTCCCTCGCCCCCCATTTGGCATATCTGACCATAACTCTATCTTCCTAATTCCTGTTTACAAGCAAAAACTAAAGCAGGAAGCACCCTTGACTCGCTCAATACGGAAGTGGTCAGATGACGCAGATGCTAAGCTACAGGACTGCTTTGCTAGCACAGACTGAAATATGTTCTAGGATTCTTCCGATGGCATTGAGGAGTGAACCACATCAGTCACTGGCTTTATCAATAAGTGCATCGATGACGTCGTCCCCACAGTGACCGTACGTACACACCCCAACCAGAAGCCATGGATTACAGGCAACATCGCACTGAGCTAAAGGGTAGAGCTGCCGCTTTCAAGGAGCAGGACTCTAACCCAGACGATTATAAGAAATCCCGCTATGCCCTCCAACGAACCATCAAACAGGCAAAGCGTAAATGTGGCAGGCCATAGACTGTTCTCTCTGCGAAGGCTTCTTAACAGCTTCTACCCCCAAGGCATAAGACTCCTGAACAGCTAATCAAATGGCTACCCAGACTATTTGCATTGTCCCCCCATTTTTACAGTGCTGCTACGCTCTGTTTACGATCCATGCATAGTCACTTTTCCACTACCTACGTGTACATATTACCTCAACTACCTCAACTAACCTGTGCCCCCACACATTGACTCTGTACCGGTACCCCCAGGATATAGCCTCGCTACTGTTAATTTATTGTTGCTCTATAATTATTTGGTATTTTTCCATTTTATTTATTATTATTTATTATATATTTTTTTTTACATCATTTTATTTTAGTAAATACTTTTTAACACTTATTTTTCTTAAACGGTATTGTTGGTTAAGGGCTTGTAAGTAAACATTTCACTGTAAGGTCTACACTCTATTCGACGCATGTGACAAATAACATTTGATTTGATTTGAATACCTCTCATGATTTATCACGTTACCTTTATATCCAAGGTATCTCGAAGGCACACTTTTATTATTGACCTGGGTCACATTCATTAGGCACAAAATGTTAAACGTTTTTTTAAACGGTTTGCATCGGAACCGGCTAAAGCGTTTCTTATTGGATAAGTTCAGGTTGTCCTTAGCTATATCAGTACGTTTTCTTCTGTTTGGTGCCCTGCCGGTACCAAAACACTCACATGTCATATAATTAACAATGCATGTCATATCATCCTTGACAGATATAACTCAATGTGTATCTACTGATGGTGCTAAATTAGGTTTCCTGGATATTACGAAAGGTGTCCCGCAGGGGTCGATTCTGGGTCCTGTACTTTTTGCTATTTACATTACCAATATCGTCTGTAAAAAAAAACTGTAACCTGCACTTCTATGCCGGTGATACTGTTGTATGTGTTATTTCCCCCACGGTTGACCAGGCTGAGGTTGTATTCATTGTATTACAGAAATATTTTTACTGACCTGAAATTAGTATTGAATGTAGGTAAAACTAAGTTTATGCTGTTCTCTAGATCGCATACAATTAATTATGATGATTTAAGCATACAGGCCCTTCGGAAAGTATTCAGACCCTTTGACTTTATCCCACATTTTGTTACGTTATAGCCTTATTCTAAAATGGATTGAATAAAACATTTTTCTCAGCAATCGACACACAATACCCCATAATGACAAAGTGAAAACATGATTTTAGGAATGTTTGCAAATGTATTACAAATAAAAATCAGAAATACCTTATTCATAAGTATTCAGACCCTCGAAATTTAGCTCAGGTGCATCCTGTTTCCATTGATCATCATTGAGATGCTTCTACAACTTGATTGGAGTTCAAGCACTCATCCCTGTTTTCTCTACCAGAAAGTTGGTTGGCCCTCTTTGATGTCATGCAGGTTGATGCATTACTATGTTTTCATTTATAAAGCCTTTTTACAAAAAAAGTCCCACTGTACCTAACATCTTTACTAGACTTTAGACATTTGAGTTACCACACCCGGTCTCAGAGATGGTTAACTCTGGAAATTCCTTTGGTCTCTACGGAGTTAGGGAAATGAGCTTTTAGTTTTCTTGCACCTTATTTGAGGGGAAAAAATTCTGAATTGAACTAGATGCTCTGGTGCCTCTAGCACAATTCAGAAGGCTGATTGAGGACCTTACTAGAGATGAATGTTTGTTTTTTTATGACCATGTTACATACAGTGGGGCAAAAAAGTATTTAGTCAGCCACCAATTGTGCAAGTTCTCCCACTTAAAAAGATGAGAGAGGCCTGTAATTTTCATCATAGGTACACTTCAACTATGACAGACAAAATGGAGAAAAAAAAATCCAGAAAATCACATTGTAGAATTTTTTATGAATTTATTTGCAAATTATGGTGGAAAATAAGTATTTGGTCAATAACAAAAGTTTATCTCAATACTTTGTTATATACCCTTTGTTGGCAATGACAGAGGTCATTGTATATCTATTATTTTCTCTTTGGACTGGTGAGGATGCATAGATACACATTTTTCTACCCTCACCTCAGTTTCTCCTTTGTCCTGGATACCTGTACCACGCTGCAAAGGGATGTCAGAATGTGACATTTTCTTGATAACGCGGTATCTAGGATATACTGGATCTGTGAACATGCCTGCATATACTACTTCAGAAAAGCATCACCTCTGATATGACCAGTTAGCACCTAATAGTCCCTCTCAGCCCTGAAGAACAAAGTCCATCTCCACCAACAGCAGGTATAGGTCCTCTCATAGAATATAATCTATTTCAGTCTATTTTTACGGTTCCTCTCCCCAGTCAGTGCAGTTGTTTGCTATGCAGTGGTCTAACATTTCAAGGTTTTCGAACTGACGCTGGATGTTATGCAACGCCTGCTCTCGGGGACTCTGTAACGTAAGCAGAAGAGACAGGAATAGAGCAGAAACTGGCAGTGAGGCAGAGCAGGAGCCTGTTGTCTCCCCATAAAAGAGCAGGCACAGCCACTGTCCAGCCACTGGCTAGCTGATTAGACACCCTGCTGGCTTCTGTCCAACATGGCCCCCGACATGGCCCCCGACATGGCCCCCGACATTGCTGAGATGGACAGATAGCGGATGTCTGATTGCCGTTGAGTACATGGGAATAACCAAGGAAAACAATTTTATTTGTCAAGAGACCATGGGACTGATTGAGCACAGTTAAAGGGGATGGGCAGCAATTTGAATTAGTCTGGAAACAAAGGGGATATGGTTAGAAAAGGCAAATACACACATTTATATGTATTATTATTCACATACATTTACAATGGCAGGGCAGGTACTGCCATAAACCGTAGAACATAAGCAGAAGATCAAGAGACTGTCCTTATTACCCCAGCCTAGTATTTTCAAATCTAGAGAGAATATGGATCACAGATTTCCTTGTCTGAAACAGCTTGGGGTTAGGTCAGCATTTTACTATTAAACCATCATTCTGCCTCTAACAAAATATGTTCGTGTTTATACTCAGTCAGAAGACAAACCTCCGCTCCTTGTTGAAGTTACACTTCGCAAAGGAAGAAAGAAAGTATTGGGTTGGAAAGTGTCAACTAAGAACAGGGGGACGGACTGTTTCGTCACACTGACATTTAATTGCAACAGGCAGTATCATAAAGACCTGTTACATTCATTTGACAAAACCTCTGCTTCACTTTTCTCCATAGACAGGATACATCTACAAGTTTGTATGCGCTCGACAGTGCACTAGATGTCATTCTGCCGCTGAAGTTCAATTCCTTTGACAGCAAGGTACAGATTTATCAATTGCTTTAGGTGAGGAAGCCATCTTGTGGATATTTCATGTACTGACGATTTATCAACGAACACCTCAGCATCAGCATGACATTATCCCCCAAGTTGACAACTACTGCTAAAGGCCTAGCTGTCCCCCCCCCCCCCCCCCCCCCGCCCCCATTTCTTTCTTTGGCATTCCGTTAAAACATTTACATGAACAAGACCGTCAGGTTTGTTTTGGGAAACTGGCGGAAGCGGATGTTCTGTTTGAATCGGATGATGTGTCGAGTGGAGATGAGAGTGAGAAGAATTGGATTACAGTGGAGAATCCAGAAAGGAAATGAAAGAAGTAAGGAAGTAAATAACGAGAAGTGGGCTTATTTCGTTGTTGTTTTTTTTGTTGGTGTTTCTATGTGGTCATCCCCCCCCCCCCCCCCCCCCCCCCCCCCCCCCCCCCCCCCCCCCCCTTGGGTTGTGCCGTGGCGGAGGTCTTTGTGGGCTATACTCAGCCTTGTCTCAGGATGGTAAGTTGGTGGTTGAAGATATCCCTCTAGTGGTGTGGGGGCTGTGCTTTGGCAAAGTGGGTGGGGTTATATCCTTCCTGTTTGGCCCTGTCTGGGGGTGTCCTCGGATGGGGCCACAGTGTCTCCTGACCCATCCTGTCTCAGCCTCCAGTATTTATGCTGCAGTAGTTTGTGTCGGGGGGCTAGGGTCAGTTTGTTATATCTGGAGTACTTCTCCTGTCCTATTCGGTGTCCTGTGTGAATCTAAGTGTGTGTTCTCTAATTCTCTCCTTCTCTCTTTCTCTCTCTCGGAGGACCTGAGCCCTAGGACCATGCCCCAGGACTACCTGACATGATGACTCCTTGCTGTCCCCAGTCCACCTGGCCGTGCTGCTGCTCTAGTTTCAACTGTTCTGCCTTATTATTATTCGACCATGCTGGTCATTTATGAACATTTGAACATCTTGGCCATGTTCTGTTATAATCTCCACCCGGCACAGCCAGAAGAGAACTGGCCATCCCACATATGCTCTCTCTAATTCTCTCTTTCTTTCTCTCTCTCGGAGGACCTGAGCCCTAGGACCATGCCCCAGGACTACCTGACATGATGACTCCTTGCTGTCCCCAGTCCACCTGGCCGTGCTGCTGCTCCAGTTTCAACTGTTCTGCCTTATTATTATTCGACCATGCTGGTCATTTATGAACATTTGAACATCTTGGCCATGTTCTGTTATAATCTCCACCCGGCACAGCCAGAAGAGGACTGGCCACCCCACATAGCCTGGTTCCTCTCTAGGTTTCTTCCTAGGTTTTGGCCTTTCTAGGGAGTTTTTCCTAGCCACCGTGCTTCTACACCTGCATTGCTTGCTGTTTGGGGTTTTAGGCTGGGTTTCTGTACAGCACTTTGAGATATCAGCTGATGTACGAAGGGCTATATAAATAAATTTGATTTGATAAAATTGTAGACGCGATAGATGAGGTGGCGTCAGTGAAAATAACAAGAAATTGCCGACTGACCCGTATGGTGGTTGGAGTGAGGAAGCCCCCCTCTATCCATTATTTTGTTATTTGAAGAAGAGTATCTCCCTTCGTACCTATATTTGGGTTATGTGAGATATCCGGTAAGGAGCCTTCATGCACAAACCCTTGCAGTGTGATAAATGTAACCTATTTGGACATGTGTCAAGTGTATGTAGATGGGAGGAGTATCCATATGCCATTTGAGGCAAAATTCTGCAAAAGTGGTGGCGATCATGCACCTGAATTCATCAAGTACCCTGATAGGGTAGCAAGGGTAGCAAGAGCAAGGGCTGTTCGGCACGTCGCCTCTCCGTAGGGAGTGAGAAGAGTGGAAGAAGGGAGTGACGTTAAAAGAAACCTGGGATGTTGCATATTAAAACGTTTTTGGGGGGATTCAGGGATTTTACAGCAGAGGCATTGCAAGGAATCCTGTCGATGAATGTTCAGTCCACACAGGCACCCCCGAGCCTGTCTAGGGATGTGCTTTGGATTGTCATTGAAAGGGTGGGGATACATTTGTACTTTTTTTTATTGGGTTGTATATGATGTTGGTATCCACCCTCCCAATGGATTTATTTTCACTACCTGTACAGTAGGTGGCGCCATTACACCAATAGATACAGTCTGCCATAAAACCATAAAGAAGAAGAAGACACTGACGTCTTTTGGAATGGTGTGGGTCTTCATTCCTCAGCACATTGTTTGTTCTTCTCAGAAGATTTACACTTTAGCACCTAAATACACAGATTTTAGGGGCCGATTTAATCCGCATAGTGGAAGATCCACGATATAACGCAATTTAAATTTAAAGAGCAACTGCCAATAAAAAACAACTACTCATTTAGGAAGCAGCCTACAGTGCATTTGGAAAGTATTCAATCCCCTTGACTTTTTTCACATTTTGTTATGTTATAGCCTTACTCTAAAATGTATTAAATCGTTTATTTTCCTCATTAATCTACACACAATACCCCATAACCACAAAGTAAAAACAGGTTTTTAGATTTTTGGTATATTTAAAAAAAATATTACGTTTACATAAGTATTCAGGCCCTTTATTCAGTACTTTGAAGCACCTTTGGCAGCGATTACAGCCTCAAGACTGCTTGGGTATGGCGCTACAAGCTTGGCACACCAGTATTTGGGGAGTTTCTCCCATTCCTCTCTGCAGATCCTCTCAAGCTCTGTCAGGTTGGATGGGGAGCGTCGCTGCACAGCTATTTCCAGGTCTCTCCGGGGATGTTCGATCGGGTTCAAGTCCGGGCACTGGCTGGGTCACTCAACATTCAGAGACTTGTCCCGAAGCCACTTCTGCATTGTCTTGGCTCTGTGCTTAGGGTCATTGTCCTGTTGGAATGTGAACCTTCGCCCCAGTCTGAGGTCCTGAGCGCTCTGAAGAAGGTTTTCATCAATGCTCTCTCTGTACTTTGCCGTTCATCTTTGCCTCATTCCTGACTAGTCTCCTAGTTCCTTCCACTGAAAGGGAAGGTGCCAGGTTTCCTAAAGATGTGACGCTTGACCTTCAGGCCAAAGAGTTCAATCTTGGTTTCATCAGAGCATATAATCTGGTCCTTTAGGTGCCTTTTGGCAAACTCCAAGCGGGCTGTCATGTGCCTTTTACTGAGGAGAGACTACCTTCTGGCCACTTTACCATAAAGGCCTGATTGGTGGAGTGCTGAAGAGATGGTTGTCCTTCTGGAAGGTTCTCCTATCTCCACAGAGGTACTCTGGAGCTCTGTCAGAGTGACCATCGGGTTCTTGGTCACCGCCCTGACTAAGGCCCTTCAACCCCGATTGCTCAGTTTGGCCGGGCGGCTAGCACTAGGAAGAGTCTTGGTCATTCCAAACGTCTTCCATTTAAGAATGGTGGAGGCCACTGTGTTCTTGGGGACCTTCAATGTTGCAGACATGTTTTGGTACCCTTCCCCAGATCTGTGCCTTGACACAATCCTGTCTCGGAGCTCAACAAACAATTCCTTCGACCTCATGGCTCTGACTTGCACTGTCAACTGTGGGACCTTATATAGAGAAGTGTGTACCTTTCCAAATCATGTCCAATCAATTTAATTTACCACAGGTGGACTCCAATCAAGTTGTAGAAACATCTCAAGGATGATCAATGGAAACAGGATGCACCTGAGCTAAATTTCAAGTCTCATAGCAAAGGGTCTGAATATTATGTAAATAAGGTATCTGTTTTTATATTTAATACATTTACAAACATTTCTACACACCTGCTTTCACTGTGTCATTATGGGGTATTGTGTGTAGATTGATGACAATTTTTATTTATTTAATCAATTTTAGAATAAGGCTGTAACGTAACAAAAATGTGGAAAAAATCAAGGGGTCTGAATGCTTTCCGAAAGCACTGTATGTGGCATCAATCTGAGTCAGAAATATTTATTCTAATTTCAAAATTGACTACTAAGTGTATATATGATAATTTTGGTCATGAAGTCAGTCTTGTCCAAAACAGAGTTTTGTGAGACTCGTCGTCGGGACTGCATCACAACGCAAATTAAGGTTGGGTTTGTTTCAATCTGGTCCACATGCCCACAGCTGGCAACACACAAGTAGTCATAAATTCGAAGTGCAGCTGCACCAGACCGATCTAAATGCATGTGGTAAATTTGGGTTGACTTTGGATATCTTGATGAGGCGAGCTAGGGACCATCGGTAAATTACACAATGTACATGGGACAATATGCTAAAATTGCAATAGTTCCAAATTTCAATGACTTAACAACTCAAACCAACTATGAATTGTATTACATAAATTCATAGACATATGCAGTACCAGTCAAAAGTTTGGACACTCCTACTCATTCAAGGGTTTTTCTTTATTTTACTATTTTCTACAATGTAGAATAATAATGGAGACATAAAAACGATGAAATAACACACATGGAATCATGTAGTAGCATGTTAAACAAATCAAAATATATTTTATAATTGAGATTCTTCAAAGTAGCCACCCTTTGCCTTGATGACAGCTTTTGCACACTCTTGGTATTCTCTCAACCAGCCTCATGAGGTAGTCACCTGGAATGCATTTCAATTAACAGGTGTGCCTTGTTAAAAGTCAATTTGTGGAATTTCTTTCCTTCTTAATGTGTTTGAGCAAATCAGTTGTGTTGTGACAAGGTAGGGGTGGTATACAGAAGATAGCCCTATTTGGTAAAAGACCAAGTCCATATTATTGCAAGAACAGCTCAAATACACAAAGAGAAACTACAGTCCATCATTACTTTAAGACATGAAGGTCAGTCAATCTGGAACATTTCAAGAACTTTGAACGTTTCTTCAAGTGCAGTCGCAAAAACCATCAAGCGCTATGATGAAACTGGATCTCATGAGGACCGCCACAGGAAAGGAAGCCCCAGAGTTTCCTCTGCTGCAGAGGATACGTTCATTAGAGTTAAATGCACCCCAGATTGCAGCCCAAATAAATTATTTACAGAGTTCAAGTAAGACACATCTCAACATCAACTGTCCAGAGGAGACTGCATGAATCAGGCCTTCATGGTCAAATTGCTGCAAAGAAACCACTACTAAAGGACACCAATAATAAGAAGAGACTTGCTTGGGCCAAGAAACACAAGCAATGGACATTAAACCGGTGGAAATCTGTCCTTTGGTCTGATGAGTCCAAATTTGCTGGTGACACTGTCAGTGATTCATTTATAATTCAAGGCACACTTAACCAGCATGAGTACCACAGCATTCTGCAGCGATACACCCATCAGGTTTGCACTTAGTGGGACTATCATTTGTTTTTTCAACAGAACAATGACCCAAAACACACCTCCAGGCTGTGTAGGTTTATTTGACCAAGGAGAGTGATGGAGTGCTACATCAAATGACCTGGCCTCCACAATCACCAGACGTCAACCCAATTGAGATGGTGTGAAATGAGTTTGACCGCAGAGTGAAGGAAAACAAGTGCACAGCATATGTGGGAACTCCTTCAAGACTGTTGGAAAAGTATTCCTCCTGAAGCTGGTTGAAATAAATACTCTGTATTTGAGCTGTTCTTGCCATAATATGGACTTGGTATTTTACCAAATAGGGCTATCTTCTGTATACCACCCCTACCTTGTCACAACACAACTGATTGGCTCAAACACATTAAGAAGGAAAGAAATTCCACAAATTAACTTTTAACAAGACATACCTGTTAATTGAAATGCATTGGTTGAGAGAATGCAAAGCTTGTGCAAAGCTGTCATCAAGGATAATGGTGGCTACTTTGAAGAATCTAAAATATATTTTGATTTGTTTAACACTTTTTTGGTTACTACATGATTCCATGTGTTACTTCATAGTTTGTCTTCACGATTATTCTACAATGTAGAATTAAAGAAAACCCCTTGAATGATTATGTGAAAGCATTTAATGAGAACTAAAAAGGTGTGCAACGTGAAAATAGTGTCTCATTTACATTGTATAATTTATTGATGGTCCTTAATTAGCCCCAGGGACAGGCTTTACAAAGTTCAACCAACTTTAACACCTGCAAACCCACACACACCCTAAAACCAATTTACGTTTGAGTTCAGTCATGGCCGCTAGCATCCTTTAATTAATGACACAAATCTAAAAGGAGGCAAAATCAGGACATGCAGTCACCTTTTAAAGGTAATTCCCAATTGAACAGACATATGCAGCGTTTACCACACATCGAATCGAGCCCCTAATTCAATTTCACTGGCACCAGAGTCGATCAACATATTAAACAGTAGATTAGACCACCTATAAGAAAACCACACAACAATCTAATCAGTACTCCAGTAATCACATTGATTTTATTCTTACAAATAACTCCATTCTTTCTAACATGAAAATAATTAGTGTTAGGTTCAATTCTGATTAAAAAGGTGTTTGTTAGTGTCTGTTAGCTTTCTCGGCCAAATAGTGCATGTCTGATTTAAGCAACAACCTCACACAATGCATACATAGTTTGACGATTCAATTGACACATGCTAAGTGTGTTTTTACGCGTGTGTAGTTGCACATAGACAGTAGTTCCTGTCCATCCTAAGACACTGGAGTACAGCTGCTTTTGATCAGAATCAGCTGCTTCTTCCAAGGAGCAGTCACAATGACAAAATGACAACGGAAAATCTGGAACGAGAGAGAGAGAGGAAAGGAGTTTTGTCATTAGGGAGTCAGCATAGCAGAGAAACTTCCATATCCAAGTTCTTTGTGATAAGGACCGTTACCAAGGCAAATAGTGCAAACATGCACAGCCTCTGTGCTATTAGCACTAACTCAACCCCCTTAACAAGAGATTAGATTAAAGACTAAATACTGATCGCTCTCGAAGGACTTTCACTGCCTCAAAAAAACATGTCGACCCCAGTCTGAAATGCAAGGCTCTCTCAAAGCCATTCTTGAAATGAATTCAGAAAATATTTACATCTTCCATCTCTATCAGAAGGAAATGTAGTTTATTTTATACCTATTGGTAATGGACGTTCAGGTCTGCCCTCACCCTCTCTTTCTATGCCCCCCCCCCCCCTCTTTCTCATGCCCCCCCCCCCCCCCCCCTTCTCATGCCCCCCCCCCCACCCTCTTTCTCATGCCCCCCCCCCCCCCCTCTTTCTCATGCCCCCCCCCCCCCCCCCTCTTTCTCATGCCCCCCCCCCCCCCCCCTCTTTCTCATGCCCCTAAATTAAATCCAGAAAATACATGCTGCAAATACCGAGCGGGTTCAAGATGTGGTTGAGGCATACCTGGGTGTTGGAATTGTCTGGAGAACAGAAGGAGGACTGGCAACCTCTCACCTCCACGTCAATATCGTACTGACCTGCACCGACCTCCTGAGAGAGCCACACCTTAGTTCAGATTCACTTGTGCGTTAAAGGGCTTTCAACAAGACATCGGACGCAGAGCAAACACAAGCAATTGCAAAATCATACTTCAATGTACAATGCAAATGCAACAAAGCTGTGTTTATCTAGTTGGGAAATGAAAATAAAATGTACAGAATTAGGGAAAAAAAACATATGTAAAAATACTAACTCTCGAATCACCATACCTAGAAAGAAGAAAATGCACTACCTAAATCTTTATTAGGAGTTGCAGTCTTTACGAACAGATTGCCCATAAGGTATGATCCCTTAAAATCAATTATGAGCTGGCGAGACTGCTGTCAAACAGGGGGGTCTCTCACCTCTCTGTGGACAGAGTGGAACTTGGTAATGTTGTGGAGCTGATGAGTCTGGCTGTGGAAGTTGAAGCTCTTGATGCCGAAGGCAACACAGGCCTGTACCTCTGGGTCAGCTGGGTCCACATCCTGCCCAAGAGGTGCCGCAGTGGCCATGGCTGACAGGAGGAAGAAAGAGCAGAGGAAATGCCAGAAGTAGAACATATTCGGTCTGGTTAGTAACAGGTTTTCACAAGACTTAGAGAGACTCTCTGGCTGGCACCAAGAAGGGCGGCACCAGAATATACACTGTATGTACACAGAAACTCACACGCACGCCCACGCTGGTTTGTCAGTAGCTTAATCTGTTTAGTGAGCTGTGTTTGTGTGAGCCTTTGATACTTCTGTCTTGTGTAGGACTCAGACAGTAATCAGTTTAGTGGGTTAGGTTTGAATATCTCATGTTAGGCATGGCCTGCAGTAACACATGGTGAGGTCAGTGGCTGGATAGGCACTGGCAATTATCAACACACAAATGAACCTTGATGATGGCCAAGTTCACCATACAACAGATACTGTAGCTTCAACAACCAGGGTGACATGATGAGTTGGCTATTTGAAACCGCAGTGTAGTGCTAGGGCAAAAATCTAAATATGCACCCAGGTTGGGGGGGGGGGGGGGGGGTGCTGGCATACGCTATTAACTGAAATTGAGAAACGATTTGATGTAGCCATCTGCAATTTTAACCAATAGGTGGCACTAAAGACCAATATATGGACACATTTGTAAAAGTCAAGCTAACGTTGTTCAGCCTACTACTTACTGTAGGGGGAGAGAGGGTGAGAGAATGACCTGTGATAAAGACTGTGATGAAGACAACGTCAGTGGCTTGCTGGTGCCAGAGCACAGCTTGTGATCAATCACAATTCATGGCATTGTCTGGAGGAATGGCCATACCACAGGGACTGGGGAGATTTTCAGGATAAAAGAAACAGAATGGAGCTAAGCACAGGCAAAATCCAAGAGGAAAAAACAGGCTTTTCTCCAGAGACTGGGGAACTAATTCACCTTTCAGCAAGACAATGACCTAAACACAAGACAGAATCTGCTGTTGCTTACCAAGAAGACAGTGAATGCTCCTGAGTGGCCTAGTTAGAGTTTTGACTTAACTCTGCTTGAAAATCTATGGTGAGACTTGAAAATGGCAGTCTAGCAATGATCAACAACCAAACTGTCAGAGCTTGAAGAATTTTGAAAATAATAAATGGGCAAATATTGCACAATCCATGTGAGCAAAGCTCTTAGGGGCCAATCCCGATTTAGGAATTTATGCCTGTCCTACTCACTTCTCTGTATTTGGTGTTCAGACTTGCCTTGTTCAGTCATGTATTGCGCCCTGCAGGTGTGGCTACCTTTGCACACTCTGACTACATTTCATTCAACCACTGAAAACCCTCCCACTTTCTGGCCAACAGATTTTCCTGTGGAGTTTTCATTCAGTAGGGTTTTCAGTACATTTATCTGACGCCACCCCCTTAAATACGGTGCACTTTTAATTATAATTTGTCGACAGACTCAATAGAATACATTCTTAGAACGGGTTCAGAATATAGGAACCAATACAGCCCCACAGAGGAGGTGTCATAATACCCATAAAACCTAGCGGTCAAACAGGGAAATGGTTTCCCATAGGGGACAACCATGCAAATCTCTCTCGGTCAAGGTGGCCTTTATCAATACATTCGGCTCTATTTACTTTCAGATTCAAAAATGCTAATTAGGATCAAAGTAGACATCATGCAAAACTACAAATCCATGCATATCATCTCTAGCTGATACCTTTGCTAACAGGTATTGTGTCAGTTTAAAACTTGCGCAAGACAGTTCACAGAATTGTCCATTTAAAGAAATGTAACCAATTCATTCATTACTATATTTGCTAACATTAGATAGTTAATCCAGAGATTCTTAACTAAGCCTTGATTCGGCCTTCTCGTACAGATCATCATGGCATTTGTAGTTCTTTATGATAGCCACATTAGCAGCTAATTAACATTTCATTTTGGGGGAGGGAGGGGGGTAAATACAGGTGAATATATTGATAAAAGTCACCTTGTCCTATAGAGATTTACATGGTTATCAAAAGGTCACACCAGGGTAAGCACAAAACACAGCCCTTATTTTAAAAGTTTCTAAAAATCCCCTATGGGAAAAATGATTGGTGGAAAACGAATGGAACCATTTCCCCTGTTTGACTGCTAGGTTTTATGGGTGTTATGACTCATACTGTGGTACTCTATGAAAGAAACCAATCTATGCATTTTCAGCACCAACTGGTAGTTAAAAATACTCTGATTTTGTAGACTATTTAGGCACATTTTAGGGTTAGGAAAGTATGTATGGATCATTAATAGAACCGTTTGGAGATCCTTTACGCACGAAATACTGTATATTACACCAATCAAAAATACAGTGGTTTGATTAATCCGGAAAATTGTTAGATTAAAATTAAACCCATTAACTATTGGAAGGTGGAAAAAAAGTGTACAATGGGGGTTGAACAATAATCCTAAAAATCTACCCTAATTCTCACTGATCATGGACAATAGTCAAATCGTCGTGAACCGTGCTTCCGGCTCCCGATTTAACCTGCTACGTGAGTTCCATGATGATTCAATTAGGCTACATGCCCGAAATTATTGCACAACGTTAGCCTTTTATAATTCACTAATTCATTTACAAGGACGTGACAGAGGAAAGAAAGGTAAACGGAATGGAATGATGCGAAAATAAATGTATCTGGGTATTACTGACGGTGGCTCCCGATAGTGGAGCCGGTTCACGACGACTTTTATAATAAAACGGAGAAAAGCCCGGGTATATAATTAAAACATTTTAATGCGCTTACGTCAAATTGAGAGGTTCAGCCCTACAGAAGCCTATAGCTTGGGTCTACAAATTTCATCCAAGCAAATTATGATGGCTCACAAATCGATTTCGGAATAATGGCACAGCTAGCTATTTATATCCAAGTTCACTGTGGACAAGGGGCCGCAATACATGTCATGTTTATATGATTTTCAGTTTGCTTCAATATGTCTGGTTTCACAGGGATCATCTAAAACAATTGCTATGTGTATTTACAATCCCCCTTTCCAAACTGATTACTAATTTACCGAGCTCTTATCAATCGAGATGATCAAATTGTCAATGACAGTGCATGGAGGATGGTCTTATTTCTACCGGAATTATTAGGGAGTTAAATCAAGGTCAGAATACAGTCTATCTGTAGACACACCTCCGCCACACTTTCATTCATTTGAGCTCCACCTCAAAACGCTTAAAATCAATGTCAGAATATGCATAGAGAGAAAAGTGCATAACCCGGGTCGGAATCTGGCCCTTACTCAAAATAACTCAAAGCTGTAATTGCTGCCAAAAGGTGTTTATAACATGTACTGATTGACTCAGGTGGGTGAATACTTAGCTAATTTATGTGCGTTGTTAGTGGTTAATTAAGTCATGTTATTGTTTATATTTTTATTTTTCAGCTTTGACATGATTGTTTTGTGTAGATTGACAAAAAAAATGGCAAATCAAATCCATCTCAATCTCACTGTGTAACACAAACAAATGTGAAGAATTCCAAAGGGGTGAATACTTATGATGAGCACTGTAGCCTATTCAATTTCATGCCCAAATCATCTTATACAATTTTAAACCATAAACAATAACCCAGTACATGTTTGTCTACTTCTAAAGGTATTCGTCGACATTTCCATAACTACAATTATCAGCGGAGGCTGCTGAGGGGAGGACGGCTCATTATAATGGCTGGAATGGAGAACATGGAATGTTATCAAACACATGGAAGCCACGTGTTTGATACCATTCCATTAATTCTGGTCCATCCATTTACTATGAGCCTTCCTCCCCTTAGAAGCCTCCACCGGTCGATTAATTCTTTGCGAGATTACGAGATGAGATGACCAGAGCACCATAACAATGAATATAGACCTACCATTGCCATCATCTTTGGGCGTTTCTGTAATTCTATCCTCTTATTCCAGGCTCAAAACTACTACACTGAACAATAAAATCCCAAACATTTTCCAGATGCACAAAAAGGCTATTTCTCTCAAATCTAGTGTGGACATTTGTTTACATCCCTGTTAGTGAGCATTTCTCATTTGCCAAAATAATCCATCCAATTGACAGGTGTGGCATATCAAGAAGCTGATTAAACAGTATGATCATTACACAGGTGTTCCTTGTTCTAGGGACAATAAAAGGCCACTCTAAAATGTGCAGTTTTGTCACATAACATAATGCCACAGATGTCTCAAGTTGAGGGAGCATGCAATTGGCATGCTGACTGCTGGAATGTCCGCCAGAGAATATAATGTTAATTTCTCTACCATTAGCCGCCTCCAATGTCATTTTAGAGAATTTGGCAGTACAACCGCAGACCATGTGGATGGCATCGTGTGGGCGAGCGGTTTGCTGATGTCAACATTGTGAACAGAGTGTCCCGCGGTGGGATTAAGGTATGGGCAGGCATAAGTTACGGACAACGAACACAATTGCGTTTTATCGATGGCAATTTGAATGCACTGAAATGCCGTGATGCGATCCTGAGGCCCATTTTTTTTAAAGGTATCTGTGGCCAATAGATGCTTATGTGTATTCCGAGTCATGTAAAATCCATAGATTAGGGCCAAATGAATTTATTTCAATTGACTGATTTCCTCATATGAATTGTAACTCAGCAAAATCTTTTAAATTGTTTCATGTTGCATTTTTATATTTTTGTTCGGAATATTTGACCTAAGACAAGCACCCCATTAAAACCTATACCACCAGACCTAAATACTAAGGCAACGATGGTTTTATGACCAATAATGTATCATTTACTTATTCAACATTTTGTTGTGTTAGAGCCTGAATTCAAAATAAATTACTGTTTTTTTCCCCTCCCTCACCCATCTACACAAAACCACATAATGACAGTGAAAACAAGTTAAGACATTTTTGCAAATGTATCAAATTAATTACAGCAATATCTAATTTACATAAGCATTCACACCCGAGTCAATACTTTGGAGACGCACCTTTGGAGACGATTACAGCTTTGTGTCATCTTGGGTATGTCTATCAGCATTACACATCTGGATTTGGGGATTTTCTCAAGCTCTGTTAAGTTAGATTGCTGTTCACTTGCAAACCCCAATCTTCGTCTTTCCAAAGATTGTCTGGACTTTTGTCTGGGCCACTCCAGGACTTTCACATTCTTGTTCTGAAGTCATTCCAGCGTTGCTTTGGCTGTTAGCTGGTCCTGTTGGAACATACATCTTCCCCAGTCTAAGGTTGATTGCACTATTTGGCTCCATTCATTGTTCCCTCTATTCTTACCAGTCTCTCAGTCCCTGACTCTGAAAAGCATCTCCATATCACGTTGCTACCACCACTGTGCTTCATGGTAGGGATGGTGATAGATGGGTGATGAGCTGTGCCAAGTTTTTCTCCAGACATAGCTCTTTTCATTCAGGACAAAAGAGTTACATTTTTTGTATCATCAGACTACAATCTTTTGTATTATGCTCAGACTTTCTCGTGCCTTTTTGCAAACTCCAGGTCATGTGCCTTTTTCTCAGGACTGGTTTCTGTCTGGCCACTCTCCCATAAAGCCCAGATTGTTGAAATGCTGTCGGGAACGGTTGTCCTTCTGGCAGGTTCTCTCATCTCAGCCAAGGAACTCTGTAGTTTTGTCAGAGTGGTCATTGGGTTGTTGGTCACCTCCCTGACCAAGGTCCTTCTTGCCTGGTTGCTCAGCTTGGTCAGACGGCCAGCTCTAGGCAGAGTTTGGGTAGCTCCATATTTCTTTTCAATTTCCAAATGATGGAGACCACTGCACTCCACTGTGCAGTTGATAACCAAAGTAATAAATGCCACTAAGTCCACCTTCTTCACACGCAACATGTCAGGATCCCTCTGTTGACAAGGAACATCTGGTGTCTCATCTACTCCTACTACCATTACTTCTTCAACTTCACTCCTTTTCTTCCACTCTCACCGCCTCTGGATAGCAGCCCTTATTCTTGACACCTCTGTCTCCTTCAGGTATGTGGGTCCATGTTCACCACAATTGCAGCTTTTAGATTCAGCCTGCTCATACTGTAATACTCCCCCGTTTGGGCATGAAGGCTCTCACAGGGAATCTCATATTACCCAAATACATGCCCCCCCCCATGAAACATGGCTGGGTCTTTCAGCATGACAATGATCCCAAACACACCGCCCAGGCAACGAAGGAGTGGCTTCGTGAGAAGCATTTCAAGGTCCTGGAGTGGCCTAGCCAGTCTCCAGATCTCAAGGGAGTTGAAAGTCTGTGTTGCCCAGCAACAGCCCCAAAACATCACTGCTCTAGAGGAGAGCTGCATGGAGGAATGGGCCAAAATACCAGCAACAGTGTGTGAAAACCTTGTGAAGACTTACAGAAAACGTTTGACCTCTGTCATTGCCAAAGGGTATACAACATAAGTATTGAGATAAATAAGTATTTTGTCAATAACAAAAGTTTTCCAACATAATTTGCAAATACATTCATTAAAAATCCTACAATGTGATTTTCTGGATTTTTTCCCCCTCATTTTGTCTGTCATAGTTGAAGTGTACCTATGATGAAAATTACAGGCCTCATCTTTTTAAGTGGGAGAACTTGCACAATTGGTGGCTGACTAAATACTTTTTTGCCCCACTGTATATTGATTGTTAGCTAGTGGTGGCTAAAGTTAGCTGAAGTTGTAATGGTTGTTGTGACGACCATCTGTCGAATTCTCTTTGCTCTTGTTTTCCTTAATAGGCTGTCGGTGGGCGGAGCCAGGAGGGTCGTCAGCGAAATGGGACACACCTGGGCCCAGGTGAATTCTGGGATAAATACACCTCTTTCCCATTCATTGAGGAGGCTTTCTCCATGCAGACACATTGTTGATTGGATTGGTTGCTTGGGCACCTTTCAACACCACTCATTATCACATCTATGCATGAAAACACTCACTTACACTACTGGCTACATACACCATTGTATATTTTTTATTTTCACCTTTATTTAACCAGGTAGGCAAGTTGAGAACAAGTTCTCATTTACAATTGCGACCTGGCCAAGATAAAGCAAAGCAGTTTGACACATAAAACGACAGAGTTACACATGGAGTAAAACAAACATACAGTCAATAATACAGTAGAAACAAGTCTATATACGATGAGAGCAAATGAGGTGAGATAAGGGAGGTGAAGGCAAAAAAAAGGCCATGGTGGCAAAGTAAATATAATATAGCAAGTAAAACACTGGAATGGTAGATTTGCAGTGGAAGAATGTGCAAAGTAGAAATAAAAATAATGGGGTGCAAAGGAGCAAAATAAATAAATAAATAAAATAAATACAGTAGGGAAAGAGGTAGTTGTTTGGGCTAAATTATAGGTGGGCTATGTACAGGCACAGTAATCTGTGAGCTGCTCTGACAGCTGGTGCTTAAAGCTAGTGAGGGAGATAAGTGTTTCCAGTTTCAGAGATTTTTGTAGTTCGTTCCAGTCATTGGCAGCAGAGAACTGGAAGGAGAGGCGGCCAAAGAAAGAATTGGTTTTGGGGGTGACTAGAGAGATATACCTGCTGGAGCGTGTGCTACAGTTGGGAGATGCTATGGTGACCAGCGAGCTGAGATAAGGGGGGACTTTACCTAGCAGGGTCTTGTAGATGACATGGAGCCAGTGGGTTTGGCGACGAGTATGAAGCGAGGGCCAGCCAACGAGAGCGTACAGGTCGCAATGGTGGGTAGTATATGGGGCTTTGGTGACAAAACGGATTGCACTGTGATAGACTGCATCCAATTTGTTGAGTAGGGTATTGGAGGCTATTTTGTAAATGACATCGCCGAAGTCGAGAATTGGTAGGATGGTCAGTTTTACAAGGGTATGTTTGGCAGCAGGAGTGAAGGATACTTCGTTGCGAAATAGGAAGCCAATTCTAGATTTAACTTTGGATTGGAGATGTTTGATATGGGTCTGGAAGGAGAGTTTACAGTCTAACCAGACACCTAAGTATTTGTAGTTGTCCACATATTCTAAGTCAGAGCCGTCCAGAGTAGTGATGTTGGACAGGCGGGTAGGTGCAGGTAGCGATCGGTTGAAGAGCATGCATTTAGTTTTACTTGTATTTAAGAGCAATTGGAGGCCACGGAAGGAGAGTTGTATGGCATTGAAGCTTGCCTGGAGGGTTGTTAACACAGTGTCCAAAGAAGGGCCAGAAGTATACAGAATGGTGTCGTCTGCGTAGAGGTGGATCAGAGACTCACCAGCAGCAAGAGCGACCTCATTGATGTATACAGAGAAGAGAGTCGGTCCAAGAATTGAACCCTGTGGCACCCCCATAGAGACTGCCAGAGGTCCGGACAGCAGACCCTCCGATTTGACACACTGAACTCTATCAGAGAAGTAGTTGGTGAACCAGGCAAGGCAATAATTTGAGAAACCAAGGCTGTCGAGTCTGCCAATGAGGATGTGGTGATTGACAAGAGTCGAAAGCCTTGGCCAGATCAATGAATACGGCTGCACAGTAATGTTTCTTATCGATGGCGGTTAAGATATCATTTAGGACCTTGAGCGTGGCTGAGGTGCACCCATGACCAGCTCTGAAACCAGATTGCATAGCAGAGAAGGTATGGTGAGATTCGAAATGGTCGGTAATCTGTTTGTTGACTTGGCTTTCGAAGACCTTAAAAAGGCATGGTAGGATAGATATAGGTCTGTAGCAGTTTGGGTCAAGAGTGTCCCCCCCTTTGAAGAGGGGGATGACCGCAGCTGCTTTCCAATCTTTGGGAATCTCAGACGACACGAAAGAGAGGTTGAACAGGCTAGTAATAGGGTGGCAACAATTTCGGCAGATAATTTTAGAAAGAAAGGGTCCAGATTGTCTAGCCCGGCTGATTTGTAGGGGTCCAGATTTTGCAGCTCATTCAGAACATCAGCTGAACGGATTTGGGAGAAGGAGAAATGGGGAAGGCTTGGGCGAGTTGCTGTGGGGGTGCAGTGCTGTTGACCGGGGTAGGAGTAGCCAGGTGGAAAGCATGGCCAGCCGTAGAAAAATGCTTATTGCAATTCTCAATTATGGTGGATTTATCAGTGGTGACAGTGTTTCCTATCTTCAGTGCAGTGGGCAGCTGGGAGGAGGTGTTCTTATTCTCCATGGCCTTTACAGTGTCCCAGAACTTTATAGGTTATAGGTTACTTCAGTTATTAAATATATTTTTGTTATTCCTTATGTTGTGTCCCTTTTGTTTACGGGCTTCGAGCCATTATGTGACAATTTAAGAAAAACAAACCTTGGTATACAGTTTATCCTGGCCCAGACTACTTTAATGGTGCAGAACCATCTAACATCGAGTTGTAAAATCCTGACCTACCTGTTTTGTTTTTGAGTCTTTTTACTTTGTTTTACACCAGTTTCAACATTTTTATAACACGGAGCCAATCACGGTGCAACTAGAGAACATTACCAACCCCCTACGCTCCATATTTTCCGCTGCCTGCCCTAGCACCACAGAAAGCACTGAGCTAGGCTGAAACACCTGCATCTTGGAGCTGCCTTACTAAAGAAAGCAAAAAAAAGACAAAGTTTATATGCAGCTTTATTAACTAAATTATTATGAAATTACATTGTTTGCAAACTGATATGTGACACAATGCCAAAACATGCTAAACTATTTTTTTTGCTAAACAGAGCCCACCTGATTATGTGAAAATAAGTTGTTTGTAAAATGTTGAATACAATATCATACGTAGGTGCTAAAAACATGGTTAATTCCTGAAAAACACTATTAGAGTGAGATTGGATAAACAACAAACACACACCTGGGCTTGCACATGTGTTACCAAAAATCAACATTCCTGCATTTTCCTGTGATGTTGTCCTTTCCAATGTATACAGTGCATTTAACCCACATTCCCACAGATAAGAACCAGACTCTAAACCCCTCCAGAATACACACATTACTCGATAACCTAATCCTCACCACGGATGGACCTTCTTGTCCATCACAAACTGTCCCTGCGGCTCCCCAGCCCCCGCAGGAAGCAGGGCCAGGTAAACGGGGGTGATGGCGCCCTCGTCAGGTGACTTGGTGGCGGTGGGCCCAGCCATATCGGTCCTCACCCAGCCCGGGCAGCACGCATTCAGAAGGATCTGGTCAGCTGGTCTCTCATGCCTCAGCTTGCGGGCGTGGATCCTGGAGAGCACGGTGAGGCCTGTTTTGGACACCCCGTAGGCTGTGTCGGGCCAGCCACCCTGGGAGTGCGCCCCTGCCTGGGCCTCCTGGACAAACCTCTCCATCAGCCCCACCAGCTCCTCCTCTGTGATGTCATTGCTGCGGAACCGGGCCTGGAGTTCAGGGCTGCAGCGGTTCAGGGCGATGGAGCTCATAACACTAGACACGTTCACCACCCTCCCTGAGGACAGAGAGACACAAACAACTGTGTTGTTAGTAAAATAAACAGTTACGGTATCTACTGCCAATTGACACAGCAAAATAACCCTACGACCATGAGAGAGGGCAGGTAATGTGGTTGTGAGGTTCTGTGGCACAGGAAAAACACAGGGTCCTAGATTGTGTATGGTCATAGGACATCATTGTTCTGAAAGTGATAAAACACAATGATGTGTGATCATAAAAGGTCCCTCTGTTCCAGGGGATAGGCTCTAAAATCTATTGCTATGCATCAGTTCCAGCTGTCAGTTGGCTTGTTCTAACAGTATTACCTCCTGGTTTGATGATGGGGAGAAACTCATTGCACATGTCTCTTGTGGCAAAGAAGTTTGTTTTGAGAGTCACCTCAGCTTGGGTTCCAAAGGGTGTAGTATCAGCATCTGTAAAATAAACATCAGTCGTCTCTCAGATCAAAGGGGCATCATATAGCATCATTATGGCCAATCATAGTAGCTATTACATTTGATCAACTTATTTCCATACTTTTAAAGGCAATCCCAGCATTGTTAATGAGCACATCAAGGCCACCGTATTTCTCATTGAAGAAATCTCGGGCCGCCCGCACACTTTCTGGGTTGTCGATGTCAAGCTGTTGGAAGAGGGGTTTCAGCCCTTCAGAATTCAGGCTCTCCACAGCCGCTGTGCCACGGCCAGCATCCCGGCCACTGAGGAAAACATCACCATTGAATTGCTTGCAAAGCGACCGCACAATTGCAAATCCAATCCCCTTATTGGAACCAGTCACCAGTGCAACTTTTGGCATACCTGAAATGCAAAGTTCGAGAGAATTAGATTATACCAGAGGTGTATTCATTAGCCAGATTCCGTTGAAAAACGTTATGAGGACTTGGATTTGTCCAATAGAAACTCTCGTTTGCGTTGCAAAACGTTTTTCGTTTGTCGTAGCTACACGGTTTCCATGGCAAAACATTTTTGCAATGGAATCCGACTAATGAATACTCTCCAGGCAGAGAACCATTTTCTGACTGACAACTCTAGAGCGCTTTGCTGCTCAAACTAGCGATATGTTCTAATTTGCTAACGTTAGTTAGTTGTGTTCTAAATTCAAGTGACTACTCTAAAACAGAAGCAGTTAAATTAGTCGATGGTACAGCAGTTTTGATGTACTTACTTTAGAGTGGGGGTACTCTTGACGTGTCGTACAATACTGTCACAGAACTGGCTTCAAACCACTGAGGTTGACACGCTTCAGTCTACTTCCTGGCTTCCGTAACAATAACAGCCTACTGCGCAGAACCGGAATAACAAACTAAAATGTAGATCCGGGTGAGCATGCGCTGAATTACAAAATCATTTTTTACACAATTATAACTGTATTTTAACATACTTCAATAGACGGATAGAGAGAGCCCACTGAGAGATACTTGTGACGCCACTGGTTTTGACTAGATGGGATGCAGTTTGTATCAGAATTGACTTCTCGTAGCAGTTTACGCTGCAGGTTAGGACGATTAGGTTAAGGTTAGGAAAACGGTTAGCTAAAATGCACTCAAAAATAAGAAAAAAACCCACCTTTAGACCTAAATTTGACAAACTGCATCTCCTCTAGCCATGACCACATGCTGCTTGCTTGGTCAAACAGTTGGATAAACGCAAAAGTAGTTAGGTTAGCTAGCCGGTCGTTTATTTCTTGGACATATGATATACTAACGTTATATATTACTAATGTCAAAACGGGTTTAGCAACAGCATTAGCTACCCACGAACATCAAACCTACATGTTTACAGTTAAACAACATAACCATGACAGTGAGGCATGAATGAGATTATTATCAACATTAGAACACGGAGTTTGCCAGTTAATACGAATGTCTATGGATCTGATTTCCCATCAAAGCCCATCAACATGACGAGGAAGCAACATGGGAGAAGGGCGAGAAAGAAGAGGCAACGGGAGTGCAGAGAAACAACTGTTCAGTCTGGTGCAAATCATTACTGTCACAACCTCAATTCTCAAATTGGGTTCATGTTTCTTAGCCTTACCTTGTGCTATTTGTTACCTCTCCAGTGACACTATCTCATGAACCACAGTTTGTGGCTCTAAGAAGATGGCTGCAACAGAGAGGCTTCAGCTCCAAGCTTCTAGTACCTGCACACTTCTCAGGTAGAAATCCTTCAGAGCCAAGATGCATGCCAAATCGCCATACATTCTGGATACAGGGTTGTCTTCTATTCTTCATACATTTCTGACCAGCAGCTTTGTCTTATTTTTCTTTACAGACACGGGACGTGGACTGATGACTTTACAGCCTATCAAGGTTATGAGAAAACCTGTCTTTACTTAAAATACCAATTTGGTTCCAGTACGCCTTCAAACTCTTGTTATGATTGACTTTAGGCTGAGGATTTGGTGATCTCCTTACCAGAAAAATGCCTTTTAACTACCTCTACTGTTCTAAGGAGCTACATTGGTGAATACATAGAAAGGTAACATACAAACAGCATCACACACCAGGGGTGTATTCATTAGTCACACACAGTAGAGACATTTTTGCGGTGTAAACCGTTTACTCAATGCTCTGCAACTTGACGTAAAAACTGCTCTTAAACGGAAGTTGTAGTTAATAGGCATTTCGCTCTGCTACCCTGCTTCAAAATAATTAACTCCAACTTCCATTTCAGAACTAAACGGAACTCGACAGCTTTTACATCACGTTGCAGAGTTTAGAGTTAACGGGTTCCATTTAAAATGTTCTCTGCTGAGAACTTGATCAAGTTCAAATACAAAACTCTGGTTAAAAAAAGATACATTTATATTTCTAGTTTGTTGACATGTTTAATTAAATCCTCTCCTAGATGGAAACCGCCTGTGTCTCCTCTCTTAGCCCTCTGTGCTTTCCTCATCTCTGAGAGACATTTTGGCCAACGTGCAGAATGGAAGCCCTACATCGACGTCCTGCCCCAAAAATACACGTGCCCTGCTTACTTCTCAGATGAGGTCATCGACCTGCTGCCGGGGAGTCTGAGTGGGAAGGCCCTGGAGCAGAGAGCCATGGTTCAGGAGCTGCACTCCTCTTCGTTGGACTTCTTCAGCTCCCTCCAGCCTCTCTTCAGTCAGCCCGTGGAGAGTGTGTTCACGTATGATGCACTGCGCTGGGCATGGTGCAGTGTGAACACGCGCACTGTGTACATGGAGCACCAACACACCCCCTACATGTCCAGGGAGAGAAATGTGTATGCCTTAGCCCCCTACCTGGACCTGCTCAACCACTGCCCAGCCATACAGGTGAGAGCAGTGAGTGCACCTATAATGTAGGAACACACAACTTAGTCATTACTAACCTGGAATCCAAACTGAATTCTGCTCAGTGAAACAGCAGTGAAATGGAACAATATTCCGTTTAGATTCCAAAAAATATAAACGCAACATGTAAAGTGTTGGTCCCATGTTTCATGAGCTGAAATAAGATCCCCAAAACATTCCAAATGCACAAAGCTTATTGGTCTCAAATTTTGTGCACAAATGTGTTTACATGCCCTGCTAGTGAGCATTTTTCCTTTGCCAAGATAGTCCATCCACCTGACAGGTGTGGCATATCAAGAAGCTGATTGAACAGCATGATCATTACACAGGTTCACCTTGTGCTGGGGACAATAAAAGGCCACTCTAAAATATGCAGTTTTGTCACACAACACAATGCCAAAGATGTCTCAAGTTTTGAGGGAGTGTGCCATTGGCATGCTGACTGCAGGAATGTCCACCAGAGCTGTTGTCAGAGAATTGAATGTTCATTTAGCAGCCTCTAACGTTGTTTTAGAGAATTTGGTAGTACGTCCAACCGGCCTCACAATCACAAACCACGTGTATGGCGTCATGTGGGCAAGCAGTTTGCTGATGCCAACGTTGTAAACAGAATGTCCCTCGGTGGCGGTGGGGTTATGATATGGGCAAGCATAAGCTAGGGACAACAAACACAATTGCATTTTATTGATGGCAATTTCAATGCACAGAGCTACCGTTACGAGATCCTGAGGCCCATTGTCTTGCCATTCATCCTCCGCCATCACCTCATATTTCAGCATGATAATGCATGACCCTATGTCGTCGCAAGGATATGTACACAATTGCTGAAAGATGAAAATGTCCCAGTTCTTCCATGGCCTGCATATTCATATATATATATATATATATGACTTCTCTGTCTGGTGACAGTTCAAATTGAAGGTATCAGAGTGAAGTATCCAAATGTACTATGTCCTCAGGTCAAGGCGAGCTTCAGCCATGTGAGCAGGTGCTATGAGATCCGTAGCATCCAAGGCTGCAAGAGATTCCAGCAGGCTTTTATCTGCTACGGTCCCCATGACAACCAACGTCTCCTGTTAGAGTATGGGTTTGTTGCTCCTGGAAACCCTCACAGTGTGGTGTATGTGGACCAAGGTAAGGAGGGCTAGCTTAGTGGGATAAAACGGTACACTGACCCGTTCTTTTCAGCAACGATTATATGTTCATGGTCTCAATCCTAACTTGAGTTCTGCACTCCATTGACATCAATGCATGATGTACGCAAAAGTCAGAGCTCGCACCTCAAGTTAGTTTGGCCTTATGTTTGCTGTAATATTTAGTATGCATTTATTACACTGTCCCTATCCCAATTTCCAAGCAATAGAGCCAATTGACTTGTTATTCGTGTGTTTTCCAGTTATCCTTCAACAGTGCGTCTGTATAACAGACATAAATCAGCTGGCACAGAAGCTACTCTTCCTGAAGAAAAATGACTTTTTAGCGTAAGTGTTATCAGCATTACAACTTACTGCTGTCTCGTACAGATACCAGTATTTACAGTACCATGAGTTCACATGCGCTCTCTCTCTCTCTCTAAAACAGAAACTTGACTCTTAGTTTGGATGGGCCGTCCTGGAGACTGATGACCGCCCTCAGGCTGCTGTCACTTAAGACAGAACAATAGTAAGAAATATAATCTTTCAGTTTTAACACAACAGCAGCTGCAAAACATTCTTAAAGGGGCAATCTGCAGTTCAAATAATAACAAAGCGGTCACGCCCCCACCACTGCTTGGGTAAACAGCTGAGGGGTGGGGCTGGAGAAATCTAACAAATAGGATCCAAGAACTGACCATCCATGATATTAAAACCATGTTGAGGCTATAGTGTTTTACAATTACATTGTTTACAAACAGTGGAGTAAGAAAACAAGCTTATATTTAGTTCTGATGGGGTACAACCATTGAATTAAGCTCATGAGGCATTTATAAAGAATCAATGGGTGTGGACACATGCTCGTCGAACATCTCATTCCAAAATCATGGGCATTAATATGGAGTTGGTCCCTCCCTTTGCTGCTATAAACAGCTTCTACTCTTATGGGAAGGCTTTCCATTCAATGTTGGAACATTGCTGCGGGGACTGGCTTCCATTCAGCTGCGCGCATTAGTGAGGTCGGGCACTGATGTTGGGCGATTAGGCCTGGCTCGCAGTTAGTGTTCTTAATCAGCCCAAAGGTGTTCGATGGGGTTGAGGTCAGGGCTCTGTGCAGGCCAGTCAAGTCCTTCCACAACGATCTCGACAAACCATTTCTGTATGGACCTTGCTTTGTCATGCTGAAACAGTAAAGGACCTTCTCCAAAAACTGTTGACACAAATTTGAAAGCACAGAATAGTCTAGAAGGTCATTGTTAAGATTTTAAGCTTTCCCTTTACTGTAACTATTGGGCCTATGAAACCATGAAAAACAGCCCCAGTTGGCACTATGCATTCAGGCAGGTAGCATTCTCCTGGCATCTCCCAAACCCAGATTCGTCTACCGAACTGCCAGATGGTGATGTGTGATTCATCACTTCAGACAACTTGTTTCCACTGTCCAGAATCCAATGGCAGTGAGCGTCACAATAACAGCATTTAGTTACTGGGGCAGCTCTAACAGGGCAGAAATTTGACAAACTGACTTGTTGGAAAGGTGGCATCCTATGACAGTACCATGTTGAAAGTCACTGAGCTCTTCAGTATGGGCCATTCTACTGCCAATGTTTGTCTATGGTGATTGCATGGCTGTGTGCTAAACTGTATACACTTGTCACCAACGGGTGTGGCTGAAATGGTCAAATCCACTAATTTGGCCATGTAGTGTATTTAAATATAAAAGTCCAGAAATGTGTGTACCAATCGCAGCTCAAAATTGCTAAAATTTGGAATGATTTTGAAGTGTGTGAATGTGTCTTTCAGCCCTTTCTGGAAGAGTGTCATCTTGGGGGCGGGGGTGAGCCAGGACAGAGAGGAGTGGAGTGTCGATGCAGCCCTTAGACTTTGTCACTACCTGATGGTTGACAACACTAGAGCTCTGAACAAGGTACCGTAGGAAAAAGAGACCTGAAATTTAAATCCAAAATAGAAAAAGCCAAAAGCAAACCCATAGACGCTCAAAACGTGTCATGAAAAAGTATGGGGGGGTGACTTAAGCCAAGAGATGTCGGTCTAATGGCAGGAAAAATGGTCCTCAGGTGACAGGATTACCAAGAACTTGAGGTCAATATATAATAGAAATAATAGTTGTAAACTCTGTCACCCTTAACAAAAAGGCAGTATGTATAGTGCTGATCACTTGAAGCCTCTTGAGGTAGGATGAAGATTAGAGAAGGACAAAAACTAATGAAGAAGACTGACAGAGGTGGGATATAGGAAAGTCGGAGACAAAAACAGAATTCAGGAGCAGAGGACAAAAATGAATACAGACCAATCGAGAGCAGGAAAGAAATGCGGAGAACAGATACAGAAAAGCACAAAAGCAGAATAGCGAAGAAAATCATGAAGACAAGGTACCGTAGTTGTGAGTTGCACTTGATACCCATGGCTATATCCATAACATTCAAGTTTAATTGGTTTCAGTTATTCTCCATTGGCCACTTTAACAGATACTTGCACCTACAGACGTAGAGTGGAGCAAACTTATTTAGGATTTTGCTGATGTGCTGATTCTAGGATCTTACAAAGAGTTTGTTCTGAAATTGTGTTGAGGCTTTATCCTCTTTTTCCAGATATCCCAACTAACAGAGAGGGCAGACGTGTCTCTCAAGGAGCAGCTAGCTGTTGTGGAATGTCTACGTCGAGAGGAGCAAGGAATTCTGGGTCTTAACCAGGAAATGCTGCAGGGTCTTCAGAAACAATTGTTGCCAAGCAGACAGCATGCACAACTTAGAGCAGCATGCACAACTTAGATGTTCCAGAACCGGTCACTTCATTTATCCATCACTGGCTATGCTTCTATGAGACAACCATGTCTGTTTCATTATCAGTGCAATGAAGTGTCCCAGCAAAAAGGGCACTGTCACTAGTTATGTTTCCATTAACTTGTCCAGTGATTTATTTTTTGGGGCAACATTTTTTAATGTTTGCATAGAAAATAGATGCGACAATTGCCTACTAGGGTGCATTTCCATTGAACTATTTTGTAGATTAAAAGCAGCTGGACGTAATGACATCTCACCTAAAAAACAATTTACAACAAAAACAATAGCAGCCTGTATGCCCTCCCACCTACCTGTTTGTCTCAGGTAGTCCACAAAAGCCAGCATGGATAGAATGCAATAATCAGGGGCACAACTTTGGTTTTTAGAAGTGTTGGGGACATTAAATGTTTGTTTTTTTATCCAGTTGGATAAACAGCCTACCTGACCGCTCAGAGGCATCTGCATGGTCCTAAAGCACACCGGTGCCTCGTTTTGTATCACATTCCAATTATAAAAATGCAATTTCAGAATGTGGGGGGAGGGGGGGACATGTCCGCAGTGAAAGTTGTGCCCCTGGCAACAATTGACTAATATTTGCCATATTCTAATAATTCTCATGTGCCAACGTATAGCCTCGGATCTAGCACCCTTGGGCAGGCAATATCGGCTGCCTAGGCTAGTCTGTGCCATGTTGAAACTTGCACTGAAATAATTGGAAGGTGAAACTTGCATTCAGCCAACCAGAAAAGCAAGGGGAAGTACTCTTAAGTCGGGACAATCCTTGTGCTATTTTTATAGATGGAACATTTTTATTTTGTAAGCAGTGGGCATTTCATATTAAATGTAGAGTGGATCACGTACCCTAAAAGTATTCAGCAATCTTGTTCAAAAAACGGTTCATGTCAATTTGTCGAAAAGAAAGTTAGAAATGAATTTTTTTGGTCCATCTTTAGAAAATGGCTCATATCTGCCGTTTCCATTACACGCCACAATGATTTTGTTGAATAAACCTGGGTCAATGGAAACCTGTCTAGTGATAGGTCAACGACCTCAGACATCAGGGGTACGTTAACATTTGCTACATTGCAGAACGTTTTGTATTGAATGACACATTTTCCCAAAATGTCTTGTATGTTCTTGAACAGACTTTGAAATACGTTTGCGCAAGTCGGTGGGTTTGCCAGGGTGTGGGTTAAAGCAATGAGTGACGTATTTAAAAGGACAGCTGTGCATTTTGAACCCACAACCAAACCCTGCCATGTTTTTTTTCAATTGGTCGTTCAGTACAGCACGATTTCTGTTCAATTGAACGTTCTATTACGTTATGTACTGAATGCAGCCCTGTTAACTCTGGCCAATCACAGTGAGGGTCACTTGACAACAGAGCGTTGACTGGAAGGACAAACTATTTGGAAGTGACCTGTCTCTCAACACTTCTGATATGCCCTCAGAGAGCGGTACAGATGGACAATGGTATCTCTCCAATCCCACAAAGCCTCCAGAAACAGGACATTGTTGTTTCCCCACCTTAGATTAAATCATTTAGCAAGAATTTCTCTGGTCACAAATGACACACGAAAAGCAGTTGTAGTTCATGTAGATTTCAAGCTGGGTCATGTTCAGTAAGGCACCAAACGGAATAAAACTTGTAGGTTTTACAGATGTTTTGTTTTCTGTTGCGAAATGATTTGCTAAGGTGTGTCATACTAAACGCCACTCATGCATTGCTCTGTTGGAGGCTGTAAAGAATTACAATGCTTCATGCTTGAGGGTTAACCACAGGTTTTTAATAACAAGACAACCCTCAATGTGTTGAATGTAATTACATTATTAGATATCCATCTCATTTGATAAGTTTTGATCAGCTCAGAAACAGACTCTTAGCACATATTTACATTGTACTGGAATGACTGGCAACCAGCGGTATAAAGTACTACTTAAGTTGTTTTTTGGGTAACTTTTACTTTCACTACATACCTATAGAAAATATTGTACTTTTTACTCCATACATTTTCCCTGCCAACCAAAAGTACTTGTTACATTTTGAACGCTTAGCAGGACAGGAAAATTGTGAAATTCACACACTTAAAGAGAACACGTGGTCATCTCTACTCCCTATGGTCTGGCGGACTCACTAAACACATGCATCTTTTGAAAATAATGTCTGAGTGCTGGAGTGTGTCCCTGGCTATCTACATTTTAAAAACTTTAAATGTAATATAAGGAATTTACTTTTGATACTTAAGTATATTTTAGCAATTACATTTACTTTTGATAATTAAGTACATTTAAAACCAAATACTTTTAGACTTTTACTCAAGTAGTATTTTACTGGGTGACTTTCACTTTCTATTAACAGCATCTATACTATTACTCAAGTATGACAATTGGGTACTTTTTCCACCACTGCTGGCCACAAATACATAGGAAATATGAGAGGCAGAATTTGGGAGCCTGCCTTTGACAAGGGGAATGCTGGACCAGAGTGTCTGTCCGCCTCAGAGTTGAATAACCAACCTCTTCCGGACTTGTTTCTTTTGCACCATCTCCATAGAAACGGTGGCATCATACAAAGGCACCGGGTCCTCTAGCTGGGGCCTGCATAAGACAGAGGGCAAAGTACTGTCCACCAGGATAAACACAAACTCATCAACATACCAAGAACAAATGTGCAGTATAACCATGCTTATTCAAACATATATATTTTTTTACTTTTCACCCCTCTCGTGATATCCAATTGGTAGGTACAGTCTTGTCCCATTGCTGCAACTCCCATACGGACGAAGGTCGAGAGCCATGTGTCCTCCGACACACGACCCTGACAAGCCGCACTGCTTCTTGACACACTGCTCGCTTAAACTGGAAGCCAGTCGCATCAACGTGTTGGAGGAAACACCGTACGGCTGGCGACCGAAGTCAGCGTGCACGTGCCCGGCCCGCCACAAGGAGTCGATAGAGCACGACGGGACAAGGACATCCCGGCCAGCCAAACCCTCCCCCAACCCGGACGACGCTGGGCCAATTGTGCGCCGCCTCATGGGTCTCCCGGTCGCGGCCGGCTGCTACACAGCCTGGGATCGAACCAGGGTCTGTAGTGACACCTCTAGCTCTGCGATGCAGTACCTTAGACCACTGTGCCACTCGGGAGGCCCTAGCTTATTCACACTTGCACTGCACATACACACTCATTATTGCAGTTCTGTACCTTAAGGTTCCAGTGGAAAGCTTCTCCACTATATCCTTCATGATGTCTGAAAAGGAGCATGTAAGGTTAACATGTAACATATTAGCAATTCTATTATCCATGCTCAACCCCTTATATCAGATTTTCATTTCAATATGTCTTTCATCTCAATGAATTATAGTTAGGAGATTTTAAAATTCCTGCCCCCTCCAGAGGCTGACCCAGAGGGGCTGGGGTAAGCTAAAGGATACGGAGGTACCTCCCCTGGCGGGCACTGGATGCCCCCCACACTTCCTCGTTGAGGAAAGACAGGGAGGCGGCCTTCAGGAAGAGGCTGCGGCTATCTGGAGGGTCCAGCTGAGAAAGAGAAGCGAGACAAGCTAAGATAAACCCCAAACAAAGACGTTGTGTACAACGTCAATGGGAAGACATAAATACACATTACACCATCTAAACCAGATCTCTTCACTACTCCCAACATAACATTGGCAGCATGGTCTGTTTTTTTGCAGTATGTTTAACTTCTCAGAAACCACACATTAATAAGCTGTAACAAACAAACAATATTTTGATCACCCATGGTATGTATGAGTGTGACAAGTAGTGATGAATAAATTTTATATGATGACTAGTGGAAATGAACTGCCAAATGGCTACTCTAATCCAACATGGATGGATAGAACACTTGACTGCCATATACCTGCAGGTTTTGCTCAGTTGTAACCCAGTGACCTCCAACCCCAAGCAGGGTGATGATGTCATGCTTGTAGGGCAGAAGACACCTGGCCTCTGGCTCCTCCTCATGCAATCTCACTGGAGAGACCACATACACACACACACACACACACACACACACACACACACACACACACCTTAAGCCTGTGTCAATGGTATAAAAACATCAGGGCTCAACAGTGAATCCATTTTCCTTCTATCCCTGTTACAAACGTTTACTGTTTTGTTAAGATACAAAATCACAGAAGCACACACTCACAGCACTACGATTCATGTTAGATAAATCTAGCGAGCATAATGGATAACAACAACCTACGGCCCTACATTGGCTTCTTACCTCCGGAGTCAATGACAATGTCCACCCCTAGACCGCCCGTCTCTTCCAAACAAGAAGCCACCAGGTCTACCTTGGCATCCCACACACCTATCACCCTGGCTAGACACAGGACAGGGGAAACCCTTTTGAAGGCTACACACCAAACAGTGTACCAACAATAAATAAGCATTTTTGGTACTCCATTTCCCTCCAAGAGGACACACACACAAGACCTACCTACAAGAGACTCTCGCACTCCTAGAATGCGTGATTTGAGTGGAAAATTGACAGAGGAAACAGAGAGCATAGACTAGGATTAAATACTACGGGCCAGTTTCCCAGTGAATTTCCATCTAGCACCCTTTTCAGTCCGGGACTATGCTTAACCTGTGTCTGAGAAACCGGGCCCTATGTGTTGCTGTCAGAACTTTAATACTGTATTTTTCATGATGAGAGTGGTTTAGGTAACAGATAATAACGCTGTCTCTTCGCATTCGTTATTACCAGGCTGCATTAATTTACAATCCTCAACTTCCAACACCTTCTCTACTGTGACACTGCTACTCTACTCACACACACACACACACGCCCCCCTCTCTGTTCTCACCGACGCTGGGCCGAAGCTGCTCCAGGAACTTCTGGTCTTCGGAGGACAGGGCTGACGCCAGTACTTTAACTCCATGGTAGTGGGCCAGCTGGATGGCCAGAACTCCAAAGGGCTGAAAGGTATAAACACAGCCAAAATAGCAGTTAGTAGTCTTGTTCTCTTAAAGAGAAATGGTGTGCTACTATTAAGATTCTTTGCTGACATCTTCTTGTGATGTCCAACTATGGATTTATACCGTGCCATTGAATGCTCAGATGAGGGGCCACTATGGGGAAATACCTACACTGGCTCCGTCCAGCACCAGCAGAGTGTGCCCGGATGCCATACGGGCTAGGGTATGGAGGGCTGTATAGGCCCGCAGTCCATCCCGAATGGCCCCTGCCGCCTCCACCCAGCTCAACTTCTCTGGCTTCTGCACTGGTGAGCAAACACAAGTCACTCATTATTGCAGAAGAAACAATTACTTAATTTGTACCAACAAATCCCTTTATTACTTTGTTAATTTGTACCAACAAATAGTAATAGATGCTATAGATGTACTCTTGCGTAACTTTTGGATGTGTGCAACATACCAAGATGATGCTCGTTGATGACAACGGCATCGCACAAACCAGACATTGCTGTATCCAAGGGCAGAATTCCTGTCATGTGGAAGAAGGGAAAAGCAAAGTCTAGATAAATACACAATGGTCATATCCCCAAAAATATAAAAAGGGTCTTTCAATAGGTTATCGGGAACATGGCCGTTGACAATGTAAAAATCATCAAAATAAGGGGATGTTTTGAAGCTCTATGATTTATCCTTATGTAGCAGGTTCAGATCCCACCTGTAACATTTACCTACAACTTCATCATCAGGTTGGAAAAAGGTCACCTTAGGCCCAACTGAAAACAGGACAAAAACATTGCAAAAGATTAAAGGTTTGCTCCAAAAATATAGCACATTGTGTAATTAACATCAAAGTGATAAACAAGGTCAATTAGTGAATATTCTGTTTACCTTGGAGGACAATCCCAACAATCTCCCTCCCTACTGGCACCAGGTCCCTTTGGAACTTTAGATCCTCGTGGAGCTAACCAGAGGAGAGAGGGTAAGGAAATGTGACAAATAGCCCATACAGCCATACATGCTGTGTGGTCATATAAGGCAGGCCTATCCTATAGCAACACACATACTTTGGTCTAAAAACAATATTTAAAAAATACAGGGGCTGATACTTATTTTCAGCAGCATATTGAGAGAGACAACAGTAAATCTTGTCCATTATGACGGAGACAGTAGGGCTATTGCTAGGTCTATATAGTCAACATTGACAACACAATGAGTATAACACACATTTACACTTACTTTTATATCCAGTGGACTAAGGGCACATGCCTTCACTTGCACTTTGACCTGGTTGCTACCAAGGGCACTGGGTACATTCTGTGTGACATGTTGAAAAGACAATCAGTGAGTTTGTCAGACAGCAAACTAGCGTTATGAGCCCTCCTGCGAAAACTTTTGGCATGCTAGACTAAAGTGACAGCTACATTATTATGCTGGGCACTCACCGTCTCCCGGACGACAAATTTCGCATCTGCAGCGGTTTCACCCAGTTTACAGTAAAGCCCTTTCATGGTGGAAAAACGGTCAGCATGCAGGTGAAATTCACGCGCAATAAGAGCAACTAACGTTAGCTAGCAATGCTGTTTGTTTACCTGTGCAATGAAAGTAGAAACTTGTGCTGCCAAAATTATTGTTAAACCATGTCAATGAGTATGCAGATATCTTACAAAACAAATACATGTCATTTTGGACATATTATATTAGTTAACGGTCTTCGGTTAAAAGAAAATGGGCAGAAAGTTAGCTAACTACATGCATCAACAAATATTTGTATGTTTTCCTTTAGTTCCTCTGTACGGCCAAAAATGTTAATACCGCGAGATTGGCTTAAGCTGCCCATTGGTCTTTTGATTTATCGCGTTCACAAAATTCATTGTCAATCAACGATGATAGTCCAATAGGGCACTTCCATCACATTTTTGCTATTTGTGATTAGTACAATTTTACGTCGATCATATTATATCGTTCGCTGATTGGCTCGATACTGCCGAGAGTCAGAAAACTCAACATCTCGCGGTAGTACCCCATTTTCCAATTTGCTTAGCCTTACGGCGGGCCCATGGTGGAAGGGAATTTGGAATTAAAGGGAAAATATATCGCTAAATCGACCATTCGATTTTATCTTATAAGTACACACAGTACCTTAGCTTATCAATTATTTAAGAATGGAAAACGAATGATGAGGTAAGAAAAATATGTTAATCAATCAGTACAAATTTGGAAGAATTTCTGGCTAGCGCTAACTGGTAACAGTAACGTTAGCTGGTAGGGGGCAGACCAGACGGTCGGTAGGAAAGTGCAGTGATTATCAACCCATTTCGTGTTATTAGCTAGCTAACCAGTCAGATGCCATTGTATGAATTTTAGTGTATGATGTTTCCAAGGTTCCTTACCCTGCTAACTAGTTAGCCAACCAAGTTAATTTGTGTTGAATGGGATGTTAACGTTAGTTAGCAACCAGTCGGATTAATCAGACTGTAATGCACAATTCATTGGTAAGTTATATACGGGCTGAAACAGTTGTGTGCAAAATCGTGTAAACGTTCCTTACAAAACAGAATGTTGTATATTTGAACTTATTCTACCGGTTGCCTGTGTGGTTTGTCCTTCCCTTCAGCTGCTCTTAATAAGAGACAAAATATCCACAGGAAAGTATTGTGTACCCGACTGTTTAGAGCGCAAGTTGGTAGCTACATATATTATATGGTTGGGTTCGTCACTAAGGGAAAGGTAGTTTGATATTCGGTTCTCTCGTCAATAGATATTGACTCAAGCATACCTACCTACTGCTAAAAAGTTGGGTAAATAATAAACTATTCTTTCCTGTGGATATTAACCTCAAATTTCAAGCAGCTGAAGGACAAACTGCACAGACAACCGGTAGAATAAGTTTCAATGTCATTTTTTTGCAACATTCTGGTTTGTAAGGAACATTTTACAAGATTTCACACGTGTCCGGCTGCATATACCAATTAATTATGTATTACAGCCTGACTACTCAGACTAACTAACAATCAATCAAATAAGCCAACCGGCTAGCAGACTGACTAGCTAGCTAACGAAGCTGCATTGACAGTTAGCTGCCAGTTAGCTTGCTAGCTAGGTATGCTTTATTTTGTGTTGTGGGCTCTTAAGAATTTAAATATTATGCTTAGCTTCAATAGGAATGACATGGCCATAGCTTTGTATTTGCAATAGAAAAGAAGGCTCTAGACCTGGCCATATCTAACAAGAACTGTGCTGTGCCCTTGCCCTGACATCATTAGTCTTGCACAGGTTGGATTATGTTGTTTCTTTTGTTTAGCTAATGAAATGAATATATCTCACAAACATGTCTACTCTAGGATATTTCTGTCTGACATCTCGCCATGCCACTACGCGTGCATTTGCGTGTGTATTTATCAGAGAGAGACAGGCAGAGTAAGAAAGAAAGGGCATGATTTTTAACAGCAATGTTTGGCATTGCCTCACACACCCTGTTGGCCAATCTAAACCTAGCCCCACTGTCTGATGCTGTCTAGAAGCCATGCCAGTTTAGCTGTCAAGAAAGATCATATAAATTATCAATGTGCATTGAACTTTGTTGTTGGCAGTGATACCCTACCCCAAATTATCTCTATTTGAGGGGCATGAAGGAAGTGACATGCTTTGATTTTGTAATATGATTTTAGTCACAGCATAGAATCCTTTTGCCACTGTAGTTTTGCTTTCCAGTGTTATAGCCTGCTGAGTTTTGTTTGACTTGTAGGAGACCCACTATACTGCTCTGGTGCCAATGATTAGTGTTAGTGTGCTAATTCAGTTATTTGGTTTTCTGCTTTGTTTTACCACATCTTAACAGCAAAGGCTGGTTGGAACTCTGCTTTGCTGGACTTGCATCTCCCTCTCAAATGAGGCTTTGTATTTTTCTTCATCAGCTTTATTCAATATCATAGAGTAGGGCTGGGCGGTATATACCAGTATTGATGCATGGACCATTATGGGTTTTTACTTTCTTACATCTGCAAACAACTAGTTTGTTTTTCCTTGGCATGTTTTAGCTAAATTGTGTTAGCCTCTAATGCTAATCGCTAGCTAGCTATTAAATGTACCGAGTCAAAGAAAACGTAGCTAGCTATACAGCCTGATACCAGTGATGGTGTAGGCCTAAATCAGCGTGTTGATTGTGCAACATGCTCTTTTACATCAAAGAGGAATAGGCAAAGCATGAATATGTTGTCAACATGAAGAAACATTTAATGTAGCCAAAGATTATATGGTCTCCTATAAAACACTGACCAACACTTTGGTTCCTACCCTCTCACAATAACTCCTCCCTGACATTTTCATTCGTTGTCATATCAAACACGTTTATTACCATTCCATTTACTCCATTGCAGCCATTATTATGAGTCATCCTCCCCTCAGCAGCCTCCACTGTTATATTCTAAATATAAAATTTGAATAAACATTCTATTTCCATGATTCCAACTGTCCACCCTAGTGTTTTGATGTTAAGCACAAGTCAAATTGCAATTGCAACATTTGGTTAAAAATAAGGTCTAGATTTTTTTTCCCCCATATTGTGCAGCCCTACGTGGCAGTGTGGAAATTATCTCAAATGAGTGCAGGAATTGATTAAAATGAAGGAAATTCTTTTTGGTTTAATTGAACAGTATTAAACAATCAGAATGGAGAAACCCATTGAAATCACTTCGAATGTATGTGTTGCCACCCTAGGTTCACATACTACTCAAAGCAAATTTCAAAAACACAAAATACTGTCATATCAAAAGAAAATTACATGATATGATCATTTGGCCGTATCACCCAGCCCTACCATAGTCAGGGCAAGAAAATACAGAAAATTGCGCTGTCTGATAGGAAATGCAATCTTGTTGACGGTAGGTAGATTTTCAATGCATATAGTATTGACTTGGCTTTTGAACTGGGCCTGTGCTGATGTAGGATCTGGGAATTTTCCTCTAAGGGCTGAACATGGTGTGCTTATTGCAGAGAGAATTCCAGACTTATCAAGTTAATTGAATTGCCTCCGATGCCAACTAGTGCAGGGAAAACGTCCCACCAAACCTCCTAATCTTTTCTGAGATTTTACATTAACCTTTGACGATGTTGATCCGCATCGGGGCTTATGGGCTGACTGATAGGTAACAGGTGTGTGTGTGTGTGTGCGCACGCATGCATGTATGTGAAAGAGCTTTGGCTTCACTGTTGCTGATACTGCAGCGCTCCTATCGCTCAGCTACAGGGCAACCTTGCCTTGACATTGGCTGGAGCATGGTATTTCAGGTCCTCAACAGAAAAGTGTCACATTAAATCTACCCACCAGCAGTCCACACAGTCAACTGTAGTCCATTTTCAGCACAATTATACTGCCAATGCAACATGATGTAGGTTACTGCCAGATATGTTTCAAAGATGCAGGCAATGCCCTTGTCTTGGCGTGCACCATAGACGCTGTCGCTACCCCAGTGCCCCATTCCCCACCTCAACCTTTTGATTATTGACCAGTGGACCAGTGCTGCCCTTTGTTCACCAGACTACCAACCGGTTGCACAGCATTCACTGCAGGATCTGTGGGCCCGAGATTGACAAGTTATATAGTCGTCTGTTTTTTTAAACACCAGCTCCCTTATATCCAAGGTCATGTTAGTTTGATGAGCGATAGTTTTGATGTTGGTGCTGCAGTTTTGGAGTAGGATTCCCTCAAATACTATCTGCATGCAGTTTGGACCTCTCTTGGGGATGGTGGAAATAACTGTGTGTGCTGCACAGTTCTCAATTTGGTTGTACAGTGCATTAAGTATTCAGGCCCCTTGACTTTTTCCACACTTTGTTACGTTACAGCCTTATTCTAAAATGTATTAAATCGCCCCCCCCCCCCCCCCCCCCCCATCAATCTACACACAATACCTCATACTGACGAAGCAAGAAAACGTTTTTTAGAAATGTTTGCTAATTTATGTATATTATTTTTACTGAAACATCACATTTACATAAGTATTCAGACCATTTACTCAGTACTTTGTTGAAGCACCTTTAGCAGCAATTACAGCCTCTACTCTCCTTGGGTATGACGCTACAAGCTTGGAACACTTGTATTTTGGGAGTTTTTCCCATTCTTTTCTGCAGATCCTTTCAAGCTCTGTCAGTGTTGGCTGGCGAGTGTTGCTGCACAGCTATTTTCAGGTCTCTCCAGAGATGTTTGATGGGGTTCAAGTCCGGGCTCTGGCTGGGCCACTCAAGGTCATTCAGAGACTTGTCCCAAAGCCACTCCTTCATTGTCTTGGCCTTGTGCTTAGGGTCATTGTCCTGTTGGAAGATGAACCTTTGCCCCCAGTCTGTGGTCCTGAACACACTGGAGCAGGTTTTCATCAAGGATCTCTCTGTACTTTGCTCCGTTCATCTTGAGCCTGACTTGTCTCCCAGTCCCTGCCACTGAAAAACCTCTCCACAGCATGATGCTACCACCACCATTCTTCACCGTAGGGATGGTGCCAGGTTTCCTCCAGACTGAATGCTTTGGCCTGAATGCCAAGCGCCACATCTTGTTTTCATCAGACCAGAGAATCTTGTTTCTCATGGTCTGAGAGTCCTTTCGGTGCCTTTTGGCAAACTCCAAGCCTAACATTGCACTCCACGAGGAGCCTGCATGGCAGGCAGACTACCTGTTACACGAGGGCAGCAAGAAGCCAAGGTAAGTTGCTAGCTAGCATTAAACTTACCTTACAATCAATCTTAACATAATCACTAGTTAACTACACATGGTTTGATGATACTACAAGTTTATCGGGACAGAAGCTGTACTGTTACACTGGCAATACTGAAGTGCCTATAAGAACATCCAATAGTCAAAGTATATGAAATACAAATCGTACAGAGAGAAATAGTCCTATAATTCCTATAATAACTACAACCTAAAAACGAATTACCTGGGAATATTGAAGACTCATGTTAAAAGGAATCACCAGCTTTCATATGTTCTCATGTTCTGAGCAAGGAACTTAAACGTTAGCTTTTTTACATGGCACACGTTGCACTTTTACTTTCTTCTCCAACACTTTGTTTTTGCATTATTTAAACCAATTTGAACATGTTTCATTATTTATTTGAGGCTAAATTGATATTGTTGATATCAAAAGTAGATATATTAAGTAAAAATAAATGTTCATTCAGTATTGTTGTAATTGTCATTATTAGAAAGAAAGAAAAATCGGCCGATTTAAAATAGGTATAGTTTTTTTTGCCCTCCAATAATCGGTATCGGCGTTGAAAAATCATAATCGGTCGATCTTTAGTTTTGATTGCTTTTTCTCACAATGCTTTTTTTGCCACTATTAGTATTCTACTGAGCAGCTCAAGGACACCTATATAAGTCACTTGATTACTTAAATAACCACCCCACCTGTGCAGGGATTCTTCTGATGTAACCCTTGGATGTTTAAGTCTGTAAAAAAAAAATTGAGTGCAGGAAAAATCAGACACTAGTTGAGTGTCTGGAGCATCAACATTTGTGGGTTCGATTACAGGCTCAAAATGGCCAGAAACAAATAACTTTCTTCTGAAACTCGTCAGTCTATTCTTGTCCTGAGAAATGAAGGCTATTCCATGTGAAAAATTGCCAAGAAACTGAAGATTGCGTACAATGCTGTGTTCTACTCCCTTCACAGAACAGTGCAAACTGGTTCTAACCAGAATAGAAAGAGGAGTAGGAGGTCCCGGTTAAGTTTGAGCACAAGAACGCAGCATTAGCCATGGCATAATGCATACAATTGCAGGAAATTATCTTTAAAAACTGCAACATTTTCTCTCAGGTCCATGGCTAAATGTGTAGAATTGCAGGAAATGTATGTTAAAACTGCAAAATTGTATCCTGGCTCCATGGAAAAATTAATTGAACTGCAAGAAATTGTCCTAAATGCTAAAATTACTAAAGAAAAGATGGGGGGCCTCTATCGTTTTCTCAATTTCAACCGTGCTGACAGCGCTCATAACTTTTTTTGAGTGTAAAATAATCTTTATGAACGTATTTTTTTCTTATTTTATAAATAATAGATATGATTACAAATGTGTTTTCACATCAATAAATGGGTTCATTATTAGGCTACATGATTTACATATTTAATAGTGTCCATGAAAGTTTTTGTAGGTCAACTAGTTTTTTGCAGTCCAGCATTCAAATATATATTTTTTTCCCGTTTGATTCATTTAAAACAATAATGTTTAAGTGGACAAAAAGTCATAATACATTTTGTCTTCCAAATCTTATTGTTCCCAATGCATAATATTGTCCACCATATATCTTTAGTATTGTCATCCATGTGAGTATCAAAAACACAGCGAGACTGTCTTGCAATTTATGCATACATCATTTACCATATTTCTTTAGTTCTGTAGCAGTTCAATAAAAGGTGTTTTAAACTCTCTTCATCACTACGATTTGGCATTGCCACGTCCCCTACCACGCCCACCACCTAAGGCCCTTTTTGATCCAGAAAAAATACTCCTGTGCCATTAGTCAGCCCCACTTGATGCTGTTCACCTTAACTAGTAGGGTTGTGACTCGCAATGTTTTTTCCATAGCAAAACTGAAAACACGAAGCAGGCCACCTATTTGGTTATTTAAAAACCTGCTGTATGTAAAATATTGTGTGCTGTAGCTTGGAAAACAACTAAACGTGACTCTGAATGACAACATAAGGTTTCCTTCCAACATTAGGGCTGTTTTTCTAAATAATGTAAATCCAGTTTGTTTTGTTTCCTTGCCATGATACTAATGAGGATCGCGTTACTGGTAGGGTCTCAGCCCTAATATTTAGGCCATATCAAATCAGATTTTGTCACATGCACCGAATACAACAAGTGTAGACCTTAGAGTGAAATGCTTACTTACGAGCCCTTAACCAACAATGCAGAGTAAAGAAAAAGTTTGAAACGTCCTAAATAAATGAAAGAAAAAATTGTAAAACAGTTCAAATAATAATCACGAGGCTATATAAAAGGGGTACTGGTACCGAGTCAATGTGCAGGGGTACAGGGTAATTGACGTAATATGTACATAGAGGTAAAGTGACCATGCATAGATAATAAACAGTGAGTAGCAGCAGCGAATGGCAAGAAAAAGTATGTGAACCTTGGTGCTCCGGTCATCAAATTTGATCGGATCCTCATCTAAGTCACAACAATAGACATAGTGTGCTTAAACTAATAACGCACAAATTATTGTATTTTTCTTGTCTATATTGAATAAATAATTTAAAAATGCATAGTGTAGGTTAGAAAAAGTATGTGAACCCCTAGGCTAATGACTTCTCCAAAGCTAATTGGTGTCAGGAGTCACCTGACCTGAAGTCCAATCAATGAGACAAGATTGGAGATGTTGGTTTGAGCTGCCTTGCCCTATTAAAAAAACACCCACAAAATTTGAGTTTGCTATTCACAAGAAGCATTGCCTGATGTGAATCATGCCTCGAACTAAAGAGATCTCAGAAGAGCTACGTTTAAGAATTGTTGACTTGCATAAAGCTGGAAATGTTTACAAAAGTATCTCTAAAAGCCTTGTAAGACAAATTGTCTATAAATGGAGAAAGTTCAGCACTGTTGCTACTCTCCCTAGGAGTGGCCGTCCTGCAAAGATGACTGCAAGAGCACAGTGCAGAATGCTCAGTGAGGTTAAGAAGAATCCTAGAGTGTCAGCTAAAGACTTACAGAAATCTCTGGAACATGCTAACATCTCTGTTGACGAATCTACGATAGGTAAAACAAGAATGGTGTTCATGGGAAGACACCACGGAAGAAGCCACTGCTGTCCCCAAAAACATTGCTGCACGTCTGAAGTTTGCAAAAGTGTACATTGATGTTCCACAGCCTACTGGCAAAATATTATATGGACAGATGAAACTACAGTTGAGTTGTTTGGAAGGAACACACAATACTATGTGTGGAGAGAAAAAAAGACAGCACCCCAACATCAAAACCATCCCAGCTGTAAAGTATGGTAGAGGGAGCATCATGGTTTGGGCTGCTTTGCTGCCTCAGGGCCTGGACAGCTTATCATTGGCGGCAAAATTAATTCCCAAGTTTATCAAGACATTTTGCAGGAGAATGTAAGGCTATCTGTCTGCCAATTGAAGCTCAACAGAAGTTGGGTGATAAAATAGGACAACGACCTAAAACACAGAAGTCAACAGAAGAAAATACCCCTTCTGGAATGGCCCAGTCAGTCCTGACCTCAACCCCATTTGAGATGCTGTGGCATGACCTCAAGAGAGCAGTTCACACCAGACATCCCAAGAATATTGCTGAACTGAAGCAGTTTGGTAAAGATGAATGGTCCAAAATTCCTCCTGACCATTGTGCAGGTATGATCCGCAATTACAGAAAACATTTGGTTGAGGTTATTGCTGCCAAAGGATGGTCAACCAGTTATTAAATCCAAGGGTTCACATACTTTTTCCACCCTGCACTGTGAATGTTTACACTGCATGTTCAATAAAGACATGAAAGTGTATAATTGTTTGTGCGTTATTAGTTTAAGCAGACTGTGTTTGTCTATTGTTCCGACCTAGATGAAGATCAGATCAAATTTTATGACAAATTTATGCAGAAATCCAGGTTTTTCTAGAGGGTTCACATACTTTTTCTTGCCACTGTATGTGTGTGGAGTCAATATGCGTGTTTGTGTCCAGTGTAGTATATGTGGGAATGTGGTCAGTCCAGTGAGTGTACATGGATCCTGTGCAAGAGAGTCAGTGCAAAAACCTATAATAGATGAGAATAAAATAAGGTTGCCACTGCAAATAGTCCAGTTAGTCATTTGATTAACTTATGTCTTTCGGGGTAGAAGCTTTGTTCCAAGGCTTGGCGCTCCGGTACCGCTTGCCGTGCGGTAGCAGATAGAACAGTCTCTGCCTTGGGTGGCTGGAGTCTTTGACCATTTTTAGGCCCTAGCCCTACTAGGATGACAGTCCCTCAACTTGTCATAGCCACTTTTGTCCTCCAGTGTGTCACTGCTTTGGGCGTCAACAATACAGGAATGTCATAACGGTAGTGGCACAGGACTTTCACACCGGAGTGGGTGTCTAGGCGCTGCTAGTGAGGGTGAAGTGGGGGGGCTATTATTACCCCTCACACTGTCCCATCACCCCATGCCCCAATTAAGACGGAGAGAGAACAAAAACACATCGACTTCCAGTTCCACACACATTTTGTTCATCATCGTAATTCCCTCATTCACTTAATGACGATGGAAGAATTAGCCCAAAGAGTAATGCCCAGGATTTATTATTGCTTTGTCTTGTTGGTTGTTGTGTGTCAGGGATATATTCAACCTCCCCTGGAGTTAACATGGTCAGCTCAGACACAGAGAAAACAACCATAAGCCTGACTTAGTGTACTCAGGGCTTAGTGGACACACATCTGCTATGGCGGGCTCAATGAGAGGGCCTTGGCCCCATGTCACCCTAAAGCATTAGTTACTAATCATTTATGCATACATACAGTGCCTTCAGGAAGTATTCACACCCCCTGACTTTTTCCACATTTTGTTGGGCTACCAAATTTTTGGGTCACTGGCCTACACACAATGTCAGTGGAATGATTTTTATTGAGATTTTTACAAATTAATTAAAAATGAAAAGCTGAAATGTCTCAAGTCAATAAGTATTCAACCCCTTTTAGTTATGGCAATCCTAAATAAGTTCACGAGGAAAACTTCGCTCAACAAGTTTCATAAGTTGCATGGACTCACTCTGCAATAATACTGTTTACCTCATTTCTGTACCCTACACATACAATTATCTGTAAGTTCCACAAAGACCAAGGAGGTTTTCCAATAACTCACAAAGGGGACCTATTGGTAGATGGGTAAAAAATACATTGAATAAAGCAATTGTACACACAAGGTTGTGCAAAACTAGTTTTTTAGCAGGGATGTGCTGATCTACAGTGCTCTGCTCCACCTCGTACCTATGACTGCAGCACAGCCGTGCTAAAAAGGTAGTTTTGCACAACCTTCAGTGTACAATGGCTTTTCTACAATGGGTTACAAATGAAATAAAAATGTTATTTTTGATAAATGTGTTCATATGCTACTATTTCATCCATCAATGAAAATATAGGCCTAGTCCCAACACATCTGTTTCTAGCCAAGCCATCAGTTATGTTGCCAGACACAATCATGAAGTATTTTTGTTCTATATCTATGGACACAACCCAGTCGTTTGTTCTAAATGTTCCGTTTCCATGCTGGCTGGCAACACTCTTATCCCTTGCTTGCTAGCTAGCCAACTACGGCTAACACAGTCACGTCAAACTGCAGCAAGAACAACACAAAATGACTCGACCCAATAGAAACTGTGTTGAAATGATAGTGGGTCTACATTCATACAGTTTCTTGACTGGGTCCAGCTCGCAAAACATTATCTAAATGAAAGCTAGACAGTCAGGGAGCATTGACAATTTACAAACAAGATGGGTAGAGGACACTATTTTCACACTCACTGTTCTCACCCTATCCCTTTGGCCTCTATATTAGTTTGAGCAGTGGAAATGTGCAGAGGCAGTGTAACTGAGACAATCCATGTTGTCCTATGAGCAGGCAGAATGTTGTTCTGCACTGTTGTCCTGTCCTGCCCCCTGAGCTGTGAGTGACACTGCCGGTACTACTACTGTTGCACGGTAATATCACAGTACCAAAACATGATACCAACATTTTAGAATGCCTTGGCACTGTTTCATTTGATACCACCAACTGTTTCAGCTCTATAAATCTAAAGAACCTGCTAGAGTCTTTTTAAAATGTTTATAAAGTCAGTTTAGTTCATAAATTCAGCTAAGTTTAAAGCCACTAGTCTTTTGTGTGCACAGGTCCAGTAATATCCACTTCACTTTCCACACAATTATCACGTGACAGCTGTAATAAGCCAGCAGTGTCCCCTACCAACCCTCAATCACCTGCTTTTCTCCGCCCCGCTGTCAGTTTAAAAAAAAAAAATGTTTAATCGAATTTAGCCGTGATGTTGAGCAGAGCTGCAGATCCTGATGAGTCTTCTGTTATTAGATTTGTACATTTTGTTAAATTGGAGCAGTGCGCAAAGCGAGCAGTGTTGATACGTTGTATAATTTCATCTGTTATAACCAAGAGCACAGACCAGTCTGAGTAGACTTTGCAAGTTCTGTCATGTAGCCTCTGAGAGGCAGAGACGGAAAATGGAGCACCTGCTTTGTGACAGGCAAGCTTGAATCTTTACAGTAAAGAAAACGCCGTGTCTGTAGCCTAAATGGTCCCAAAAAAATGGACCCATATTACCGAAACCTTTTTTTCCGTATTGTGATTCACACACTTTTTATATAATTTCACAAGCGGGCCATTTTAAACTAATCCCGAGTCACTAATTATTGGTTGTTCAGTCATGTTACCTTGATCGCTAACAAGCTGGTAACTTGACCGTAGGTTTATGCAAATTTGATTGGCACAGCAAGAAAGGAAAAGTGTCTGCTACTCATGAGATGTGCTTCAATGGTAGCATTCATATAGGCCTAATGTAAGCCTAAACTATATATTTTTTTAAATCCTATTTCTTTCTGGTGCTCCTTAATAAATTGTTTGGTGTTTGTGGGGGAGGTGTGTGTGTAAGGGAGACAGAGTGAGGAAGGGAGGGAGAGTTTGTGTGTTAACTAAAGAGTGTTTCATGCAGTGTTTTTCCCTTTATTGGCACAATGATAATGCAGATCATTATGCACGTATATTCCTTCCTCCCATTCCTCCAGCCAAATCACAGGAAGGCCTTTGCAAATATGTGCAAATCAGCCATTCTATGCAGAATTCCATTGGACACTAAACAGTGAAGTGAAATTCAATGTGTTCACATTTCAGTGACAGATTTTTGGAGAACGGTTAGAAAACGTGAACAAGTGTGCGTCCAGGACAAGGCAAACAGGATGCTTGGCGACAGAATTATTTTCCCCACCGTGGTATCGCGATACTAGGCCTGGTATCGTATCGTTTGTAAAATGTGGGTATCGTGACAACACTACACTGCAGTCAGTATACAGGGCCAAACAATACCCGCTTCCTGTGTTGGGCCTCTTAAAAAGAGGGAAGTGGTGCATGAAATAGCAGGACACTTCGAGTCCCACAGTGGGGCTGAGGGAGAGAAGTTTTATACTGCAGGCCATAAAACTACTGAGCGAGGAGAACACTAGAGAGGAAGTTGGTGTCTGAGCCTTAGACTCTGAGGAGAAGTAGGACTCAGTCATGACCAAAGTAATGACTCAACACTTCTTCCATCAAATCAAATTTTATTGGTCACATACACATGGTTAGCAGATGTTATTGTGAGTGTAGCGAAATGCTTGTGCTTCTAATTCCGACAGTGCCGCAATGTCTAACAGGTAATCTAACAATTCGACAACAGCTACCTAATACACACAAATCTAAGTCAAGGAATAATATATACATATAAATATATTCATGAACAATGACGGAGCGGCATAGGCAAGATGCAATAGATGGTATAAAATACAGTATGTACAGTGGCTTGCGAAAGTATTTACCCCACTTGGCATTTTTCATATTTTGATGCCTTACAACCTGGAATTAAAATATATATTTTTTAGGGGGGTTGTATCATTTGATTTACACAACATGCCTACCACTTTGAAGATGCTAAATGTTTTTTTATTGTGAAATAGTACAAACCTGAACTTCAGTGTGCATAACTATTCCCCTCCCCCAAAGTCAATACTTTTTAGAGCCACCTTTTGCAGGAATTACAGCTGCAAGTCTCTTGTGGTATGTCTCTATAAGCTTGGCACATCTAGCCACTGGGATTTCTGCCAATCCTTCAAGGCAAAACTGCTCCAGCTCCTTCAAGTTGGATGGGTTCCGCTGGTGTACAGCAATCTTTATGTCATACATCAGATTCTCAATTGGATTGAGGCCTGGGCTTTGACTAGGCCATTCCAATACATTTAAATGTTTCCCCTTAAACCACTCGAGTTTTGCTTTAGCAGTAGGCTAAGGGTCATTGTCCTGCTGGAAGGTGAACCTACGTTCCAGTCTCAAATCTATGGAAGACTGAAACAAGTTTTCCTCAAGAATTTCCCTGTATTTAGCGCCATCGTCATTCCTTCAATTCTGACCAGTTTCACATTCCATGCCGATTAAAAACATCCCCACAGTATGATGCTTTTCCCACCCTGCTTCACTGTGGATGGTGTTCTCGGGGTGATGAGAGGAAAATTGAGGAAAAGCTCAATTTTAGTTTCATCTGTCCAGAGTACCTTCTTCAATTATTATTTATTTATTTTGGGGGGGGGGTCTCCCACATGCCTTTTGACGAACACCAGATGTGTTTGCTTATTTTTTTCTTTAAACAATGGCTTTTTTCTGGCCACTCTTCCGTAAAGCCCAGCTCTGTGGAGTGTACGGCTTAAAGTTGTCCTATGGACAGGTATTCCAGTCTCTGCTGTGGAGCTTTGCAGCTCTTTCGTGGTTATCTTTGGTCTCTTTGTTGCCTCTGATTAATGCCCACCTTGCCTGTTCCCTGAGTTTTGATAGGTGGCCCTCTCTTGGCAGGTTTGTTGTGGTGGCCTCCACGTGCCTATATGACCTCCCTACAACGCCTGGGCATGCTCCTGATGAGGTGGCGGATGGTCTCCTGAGGGATCTCCTCCCAGACCTGGATTAAAGCATCCGCCAACTCCTGGACAGTCTGTGGTGCAATGTGGCGTTGGATGGAGCGAGACATGATGTCCCAGATGTGCTCAATTGGATTCAGGTCTGGGGAACGGGCGGGCCAGTCCATAGCATCAATGCCTTCCTCTTGCAGGAACTGCTGACACTCCAGCCACATGAGGTCTAGCATTGTCTTGCATTAGGAGGAACCCAGGGCCAACCGCACCAGCATATGGTCTCACAAGGGGTCTGAGGATCTCATCTCGGTACCTAATGGCAGTCAGGCTACCTCTGGCGAGCACATGGAGGGCTGTGCGGCCCCCCAAAGAAATGCCACCCCACACCATGACTGACCCACCGCCAAACCGGTCATGCTGGAGGATGTTGCAGGCAGCAGAACGTTTTCCACAGCGTCTCCAGACTCTGTCACGTCTGTCACATGTGCTCAGTGTGAACCTGCTTTCATCTGTGAAGAGCACAGGGCGCCAGTGGTGAATTTTCCAATCTTGGTGTTCTCTGGCAAATGCCAAACGTCCTGCACGGTGTTGGGCTGTAAGCTCAACCCCCACCTGTGGACGTCGGGCCCTCATACCACCCTCATGGAGTCTGTTTCTGACCGTTTGAGCAGACACATGCACATTTGTGGCCTGCTGGAGGTCATTTTGCAGGGCTCTGGCAGTGCTCCTCCTGCTCCTCCTTGCACAAAGGCGGAGGTAGCGGTCCTGCTGCTGGGTTGTTGCCTCCTACGGCCTCCTCCACGTCTCCTGATGTACTGGCCTGTCTCCTGGTAGCGCCTCCATGCTCTGGACACTACGCTGACAGACACAGCAAACCTTCTTGCCACAGCTCGCATTGATGTGCCATCCTGGATGAGCTGCACTACCTGAGCCACTTGTGTGGGTTGTAGACTCCGTCTCATGCTACCACTAGAGTGAAAGCACCGCTAGCATTCAAAAGTGACCAAAACATCAGCAAGGAAGCTTAGGAACTGAGAAGTGGTCTGTGGTCACCACCTGCAGAACCACTCCTTTATTGGGGGTGTCTTGCTAATTGCCTATAATTTCCACCTGTTGTCTATTCCATTTGCACAAAAGCATGTGAAATTTATTGTCAATCAGTGTTGCTTCCTAAGTGGACAGTTTGATTTCACAGAAGTGTGATTGACTTGGAGTTACATTGTGTTGTTTAAGTGTTCCCTTTATTTTTTTGAGCAGTGTGTGTATATATATATATATATATATATATATATAAACTGAGATCATATGACAGATCATGTGACACTTCGATTGCACACGGTGGACTTTATTTAACTAATTATGTGACTTTTGAAGGTAATTTGCTGTTTCTTGAAGTCCACAATCATCTCCTTTGTTTTGTTGATGTTGAGTGAGGTGTTTCCTGGCACCACACTCCCAGGGCCCTCACCTCCTCCCTATAGGCTGTCTCGTCTTTGTTGGTAATCAAGCCTACTACTGTTGTGTCACCTGCAAACTTGATGATTGAGTTGGAGGTGTGCATGATCATGTAGTCATGGGTGAACAGGAAGTACAGGAGGGGGCTGAGCATGCACCTTTGTGGGGCCCCAGTGTTGAGGATCAGTGAAGTGGAGATGTTGTTTCCTACCTTCACCACCTGGGGGCGGCCCATCAGGAAGTCCAGGACCCAATTGCACAGGGCGAGTTTGAGACCCAGGGCCTCAAGCTTATTGATGAGCTTGGAGGGTACTATGTTGTTGAATGCTGACCTGTAGTCAATGAACATATAGTTAGTTATTCCTCTTGTCCAGGTGGGGTCGATGTCGGTGTCCGTGACGTGGCTGGTTTTTCTTTTGTAGTCTGTAATTGTCTGTAGACCCTGCCACGTACATCTTGTGTCTGAGCCTTTGAATTGCAACTTCACTTTGTCTCTATACTTACATTTCCCTTGTTTTATTACCTTGCTGCGGGAATAACTACACTGTTTGTATTCGGCCATATTCCCAGTCAACTTTCCATGGTTAAATGCGGTGGTTCGCTCTCAGTTTTGCGCGAATGCCGCCATCTATCCACAGTTTCTGGTTAGGGTAGGAATTAATAGTCACAGTAGGTACAACATCTCCTATGCACTTACTTATAAACTCACTCACCGAATCAGTGCATAAATCAATATTATTCTCTAAGGCTACCCGGAACATGTCCGGGTGATCAAAACAATCTTGAAGTGTGGATTCCGATTGGTCAGACCAGCGGTAAATAGACCTTGTCACGGGTACATCCTGTTTGAGTTTCTGCCTATAGGAAGGGAGGAGCAAAATGGATTCGTGGTCAGATTTGCCAAAGGGAGGGCAGGGGGGGGGGGGCTTGTTTGCATCACGGAAGTTAGAGTTGCAGTGATCCAGAGTTCTGCCAGGGCAAGTAATACAATAAATATGCTGATACAATTTAGGTAGCCTTGTTCTCAAATTTACTTTGTTAAAATCCCCATCTACAATAAATGCAACCTCAGGAAATATGGCTTCCAGTCTGCATAAAGTCCAATGAAGTTCTTTGAGGGGGGATATACACGGCTGTGACAATAACCAACGAGAATTCTCTGCGGAGATAATATGGTCTGCATTTAATTGTGAGGAATTCTAGGTCAGGTGAACAAAAAGACTTGAGTTCCTGTATGTTGTTACAATTACACCATGAGTCATTCACCATGAAACACACTCCCGCCCTCCTTCTTCCTGGAGAGATGTTTATTTCTGTAGGCACGACGCACAAAGGATCCCGGTGGCTGCACCGACATATCCCGGGAGTTCTATGTTTCCGTGAAACGGAGTATGTTACAATCCCTAAAGTCTCTCTGGAAACCCTTGCCCTAATTTCGTCTACCTTGTTGTCTAGACTGGACGTTAGCGAGTAATAAACTCGGAAGCGGTGGGTGGTGTGCACACCTCCGAAGTCTGACCTGAAGGCCGCTCCGTCTACCTCTTCTGCAGCGACCTTGTTTTGGGTCATCCTCTGGAATCAGTTCAGATGCCCTGGGTGGTTCGGACAAAGGATCCGCTTCGGGAAAGTTGTATTCCTGGTCGTAGTGTTGGTAAGTTGACGTCACTCTGATATCCAATAGTTCTTCCCGGCTGTATGTGCTAACACTAGTTAGTGTTACTGCATTAATATCTGCCCTTGAAGGGTGGAACAGGGGTGTATGTAACATGAGTGTATGTAGTGATTGGCCTTCCAAAATCGTAAGCCTCCGTTGTATGTAATTGTATTTAATCTGTTAAATAAAATACCAAATCCAACTCCATGTGATGTCCTTCGAAAATACATGATTTTGGCCTGGCCTTGTCTTCTGCGGAATAGGCTTCAAATCCAGTTGATTTAAGAACAATTCTCCCCTTCACCTGTGTGCCAGGTGTATCTGTCAGTCTGTTTGCTCTCTGTCACTTCTGACCCTGCATTGGGCTATGCCCTCCCTCAGACTGCATACCTCTATGACATCATGTGCGGTGGTGCACAAGCCCCAGCCCTAGGCTTCTAGCCTGTCTGTCTTATAAGGGGCGTTCCACCACAACAGGAGCTTGCCAAGTGACCAGATTATGTAGATAAATCCACCTTGCAGCCTAGCCTATGTTTCTCTCTCTGAACTGTCCTGTTCAAGACCCTGGGTCACAGGGAAACACTCATCACCACCAAAGACAATCAGAAAAGTTTGAGGGAGAAACTAGGTCAGAGGGACAAAACAGCCTTGCCCCGCCCTCATTTGCTTGGTATGTGCGAGGCGTGCGTGTCTGTGAGTCAGTAAGTGTGAGGCTAGCTCAGAATGTGTGACGAGGCTCTTGTGTGCCTCTCGAGGGCGACGTGAATGAAGTGTAGGATGATGAATCACTGTGGAACAGCATGGTAATCTGCTCTGCCTTTTCTCTGCTCTTTCTGCCTGGAGGACAGAGAGCGAAGCTGGCAGCAGCGTCGGTGCACTGCTGGCCTGGCTTTGCTCTTACGAAACAGAACCTCTCAAAGCTCCGGAAACAGTCACTACTCCCATAATTAACGCACACGAACAAGCTTCTTTTCTTTTCTTTTTTTTACCCAACAGACTGCCTAGTATGTACATGTCATGGGAAATTACTTATTTTTTTATGAACAGAGAGAAGAATACAGTGCCTGTGTCTCCTTGTCATTGAAATGTTTCAGCCTGCTTGGGGCTCCCACTGTGAGGGCTGTACGGGAGGAGTGGTCTGGCTCTGATTAAAATACCTTGGGGGGGGGGGGGGTCGTGTCTGTGTGTGCTGCTCCCTTCCCCCATGTCTTTGTTTTACTGATACTCCGGCTATGGCTGTCCTTTCTCACCATGACGTTTACACAGCTGGGAGATAACATTGCCTTTCTTCCGTTCCCTCTCCCGCTATCTTCCCCCCATCTTTGTATCTAAGGCACTACATACCCTGGTTCGATTCCAGGCTGTATCACAACCGGACATGATTGGGAGTCCCAGAGGGTGGCGCACAATTGGTCCAGCGTCGTTAGGCCGTCATTGTAAATAAGAATTTTTTCTTAACTGACTTGCCTAGTTAAATAAATAAAATCTCATTCATCCACTTTATAAAAACATGAAGAGGGCCCTTCTGTCCCCCTTCTTCCCCTCTTGTGACAGCCACCCCAGGATGTAGCTAGGCCATTTTAAGGCCAGAGTTCTGCCTAATCAAAATCAAATCAAATATTATTTGTCACGTACTTCGTTAACAACAGGTGTACACTAACAGTGAAATGCTTCTATGCGGGCCCTTCCCAACAATGTAGTGAGATTTTTTTATTTTTTTAAATAATAGAAACAGAAAAAATAATAACACAAGTAATGATAACTTTGCTATATTGACGGGGTACCAGTACCGAGCCAATGTGCATGGGTACAAGGTAAATTAGGTGTAGATGTAGGGATAAAGTGACTAGGCAACAGGATAGATAATTAACAGTAACAGCAGCACTTGTGATGAGTCAAAAGAGTTACTGCAAAAAGGGTCAATGCAGATATTCAGGGTAACTAACTATTGGTTAACTGTTTTAACTATTTAGCAGTATTATGGCTCGGGGGTAGAAGCTGTTCAGGGTATTATTGGTTCCAGACTTGAACCAAAAAGCTCCTTAACAGCTTCTACCCCCAAGCAATAAGACTGCTGAACAATTAATCAAATGGCCACCCGGACTATTTACATTGACACCCGCCCCACCTTTGTTTTTACACTGCTGCTACTTGCTGTTTATTGTCTATGCATAGTCACTTTACAAATTACCTCGACTAACCTGTACCCCCGCACATTGACTCGGTACCGGTACCCCCTGTGTATAGCCTCGTTATTGCTATTTATTTATTTATTTTAAACTTTTGTTTTTGTAAATATTTTGAACTGTATTGTGGGTAAAGGGCTTGTAAGTAAGCATTTCACGGTAAGGTCTACACCTTAATTTGAGTTATTTAGCAGACACCCTTATCCAGAGTGACTTACAGGAGCAATTAGGTTTAAGTGCCTTGCTCAAGGGGTGGCAGGGTAGCCTAGTGGTTAGAGTGTTGGACTAGTAACCGAAAGGTTAAATAGTTAAATAATAGTTAAATAAAGGTCAAATAAAATAAAGGGCACATCGACAGATTTTTCAACTTTTCGCTCTTAACAGCTCGGCTACCTGCTGCCATCGTCGTCGGTGATCATCGTCGTCGGTGATCTGGCCTACCACCGTGTCGTCAGCAAACTTAATTATGGTGTTGGGGGGGGTCCAGGGTCCAGTGTCCAGTTCAGAGGGAGGTGTTTAATCCCATAGTCCATAGCTTCGTGATGAGCTTGGAGAGCTCTGAGGTTGAATGCGGAGCTGTAGACAATGAACAGCATTCTCATGTAGGTGTTCCTTTTGTCCAGATGGGAAATGGCAGTGTGGAATGCAATAGCAATTGCGTCATCTGTAGAGCTGTTGGGTGGTATGCGAATTAGTTGGTCCACAGTGTCTGGGTTGATGGTGTTGTGAGCCATGACCAGCCTTTCAAATAATTTATTGGCTACAGATGTGACTGCTAAGGGGTGCTAGTCATTTAGACAGGTTACCTTTGCGTTCTTGGGTCTGCTTGAAACATTACAGACTGGGTCAGGTAGAGATTGAAAATGCTCTGAGTATGCATCCTGGTAATCAGTCTGTCCCTGCGGCCTTGTGAATGTTTACCTGTTTAAAGTCTTACTCACGTCGGCTACAGAGAGCGTGATCACATATTCGTCCAGAACAGCTGGTATGCTCATGCAGGGTTTAGTTTTGCTAACCTCGAATTCAGTGTTGTTAACCAGATGACAATACACCCATACATAATTGGTTGTCTCAAATGGCACCTTATTCCATTTATAATGCACCACCTTTGACCAGTAAGCAATGCACTATAAAGGGAATAGGGTGCCTTTTGGGATGCACCCCACGACAACCATTTGTCTGTCAGTGCAACACCACTGACCGACTCGCTGTACTTTACAGACAAGTGATGCATTTAGGCCTATCAACCTATTACCAAACAAGTCTCTATTGCAAAATGTTAACCTTGTCTGTTAACAACTTGCTGCCTGGCCTGCCCTCCCTCTGAGGAAAGGAATAGAAAAAAGGCATAGAACATGAAGCTGCTTTGGGAGATGGAGGAGGAGAGGATATAGACACAGTTGTGGACCTGTTGACTGTTCCGGACCTTCCTGTCTTTCAGGTGTTTGCAGCGAGGCTGCAGTTGACTGACCGACTGAACAATGGCTCAGTTTCCCACGCCCTTCGGAGGTGAGTGCCACCCAACCAGATTGACAACCGTCTGTGTGAGTCACAAGCGTGCATGTGTGTCAGAGAAATGTCTGTGCGCGCAGCTGCGTGCCTGCGTGCAGGTGTGTGTGTCCTGATCTCCCTCTACACATGGGTTATTGAGAGTTATACTGTAACTTCAGCACGAAGGAAGGGCCACTATCAAGTTATTACTCCCAGGTGGTGGAAGCCTGCCTGCTGGACCGCAATGGCTTCATCCCTAATGCCACCTTTTCCCCTACATTCCTCAACATCAACTCTGAACCTCAAAGCCAGTTCCACTGCATTTTAGCACTGTTCCCCTTTAATCAGGGACTCATTTAGACAGACACCAGGTGGGTGCAATTGGTTATCAGGTAGAACAGAAAAGCAGCAGGAGCCGTACCTCGTAGAGTAAGAGTTGTATACCCCTGCCCTACATAGCGCACTATATAGGGAATGGGGTAGCATTTAGAATACAGCCATGGTGTATGGTGGACTTAACCCCCCTCTCACACACACGCACACACACACACACACAGGCCAGGCGAGAGCTTCAACTGATCTTTCTCTCTCTCAGGAGGTCTGGACGCCTGGGTGATCTCTTTGGACGAGCGAGCCAAACATGACCAGCAGTTTGTCAGCCTGGCCCCCTCACCAGCTGGCTACATCACAGGTTAGCTTTACTCACAGCAGGGGAGGGGATGGACAAACGAAGGGAAAGAGCGGTGGAGGACAGTCTTTGCAGTACATCATGTCAGGCAGAAGTTGCTTGAAGATAGCAGAAAGTCACTTCTTAAGGGCTTTCTCTTATATTACACACAGAGTACCAGGTCAAAGGTGAAGGGTTAGTGCTTCTATATCTGCATTGCTCGCTGTTTGGGGTTTTAGGATGGGTTTCTGTACAGCACTTTGACATCGGCTGATTTAAAAAGGACTTTATAAATAAATCTGATTGAGTGAAGCCTGGTGGACTGAGTCTAGGGCAGGCCTTGAAGTGTTTCATTCCCTACAGCACACACCGTAGCAAGCCACGTCATTCTCCACTTTTCTCACTTTCAGAAAGGACATTTCAGTCACTCACACTCACTCATATTATCATCTGATATCATTGCCTTGGGTGTTTTGATGTTCAACATAACCTTGCAGAACCTCCTCACACAATTTTCGAGAAGTGTTAGTGCTTGTTTCACTCTGCTACTTCAGCAACAAGTCTCAAAATTGCTGATTGTGTTCAAATTGAAATCATTTGCCCTATGATTCCCCTTGAAAGAGGAACCAACTGGCCTTTTCTCTCTGCGTTTGAATAGATATATTCATAATGGTGTACAACAGACTCGACAGTATTATAATGTAATTTTCCCTTCTCATTGTCCGTAGGTGACCAGGCCAGGAATTTCTTCCTGCAGTCAGGCTTGCCCCCTCCCATCCTGGCACAGATATGGTGAGTGTCTCCTCTCACTCCATCTCTCCAATTCTTAACTCAATCTGCTGCTAATGTCAACCACTGTTGTCTCTCTCTCTTTGCCCTTCTCCGGTTTTTGTCGTTCTCCTCCCTCTGTCTTCCACTCCAGTTTCACTCATTCCTTCTTTCTCTCCTTTTATCTTTCTCCCTCGCTCTTCAATTGCTTTATTGACATGACATCCGCACGGACATATTGTGAACAACAATGATAATAATCAGTATAATGTAATCAAATCTTTACTTTCTCCCTCTCTTGCTCTCGCTCCCTCTCTCAGGGCCCTGGCCGATATGAACAATGATGGGAAGATGGACATGCACGAGTTCTCCATCGCCATGAAGCTGATCAAGCTCAAGCTGCAGGGTCACCCCCTGCCCCCCTCTCTGCCCCCCTCCATGAAGCAGCCGCCCCTCACCCTGCCCCCGCCACCCACCGCACCCTTTGGTAAGGGATTAGACAGGGGCAGGGTGCTTCTCAATAGTCTTAAGGGGCTTCCTTTTCTCCATCTGCACTGATCTGTACAGCAGGATAGGTAAAAGCAGTGTGGTGGATGCAACAAACAAAAAAGTACATTTTTGCTTTGACCTGTCCACTTGTTCTTTCAGATCAATGCAGGTGATGTACAAGAGACTAGGAGTGTGTGCCACTAGGCTATGAGATACACCCATGTTACTGTCCCCATGGCCACCATTAACTAAATGTACTTTAGAGTGCTCAAAGCCAACTCTGCCATATCATCTGCACCATCTATGTTCATACAGTTAAAGTCGGAAGTTTACATACACCTTAGCCAAATACATTTAAACCCAGTTTTTCACAATTCCTGACATTTAATCCTAGTAAAAATTCCCCATTTTAGGTCAGTTAGCATCACCACTTTATTTTAAGAATGTGAAATGTCAGAATAATAGTAGAGAGAATTATTTATTTCAGCTTTTATTTCTTTGATCACATTCCCAGTGGGTCAGAAGTTTACATACACTCAATTCGTATTTTGTAGCATTGCCTTTAAATTGTTTAACTTGGGTCAAACGTTTCGGGTAGCCTTCCACAAGCTTCCCACAAGAAGTAGAGTGAATGTTGGCCCATTCGTCCTGACAGAGCTGGTTTAACGGAGTCAGGTTTGTAGGCCTCCTTGCTCGCACACACTTTTTCAGTTTTTCTCACAAATTTTCTATAGGATTGAGGTCAGGGCTTTGTGAAGGCCACTCCAATACATTGACTTTGTTGTCCTTAAGCCATTTTGCCACAACTTTGGAAGTATGCTTGGGGTCATTGTCCATTTGGAAGACCCATTTGCAACCAAGCTTTAACTTCCTGACTGATGTCTTGAGATGTTGCTTCAATATATCCACATAATTTTCCCTCCTCATGGTGCCATCAATTTTGTGAAGTGCACCAGTCCCTCCTGCAGCAAAGCACCCCCACAACATGAAGCTGCCACCCCCATGCTTCACGGTTGGGATGGTGTTCTAAGGCTTGCAAGCCTCCCCCTTTTCCTCCAAACATAACAATGGTCATCATGGCCAAACAGTGCAGTTGCAAATCGTAGTCTGGCTTTTTAATGGCAGTTTTGGAGCAGTGGCTTCTTCCTTTGCTGAGCGTCCTTTCAGGTTATGTCGATACAGGACTTGTTTTACTGTGGATATAGATACTTTTGTACCCGTTTCCTCCAGCATCTTCACAAGGTCCTTTGCTGTTGTTCTGGGATTGATTTGCACTTTTCGCACCAAAGTACGTTCATCTCTAGGAGACAGTACGCATCGCCTTCCTGAGCGATATGACGGCTGCGTGGTCCCATCATGGTGCTTATACTTGCGTACTATTGTTTGTACAGATGAACGTGGTACCTTCAGGCTTTTGGAAGTTGCTCCCAAGGAAGTTGCTCTCCTTTTGATTTTCCAATGATGTCAAGCAAAGAGGCACCAAGTTTGATGGTAGGCCTTGAAGTACATCCACAGGTACACCTGCAATTTACTCAAAGGATGTCAATTAGCCTATCAGATGCTTCTAAATCCATGACGGAATTTTCTGGAATTTTCCAAGCTGTTTAATAAAGGCACAGTCAACTTAGTGTATGTAAACTTCTGACCCACTGGAATTGTGATACAGTGAATTATTAGTGAAATAATCTGTTGGAAAAATTGCTTGTGTCATGCGCAAAGTAGATGTCCTAACCGACTTGCCAAAACTATAGTTTGTTAACGAGACATTTGTGGAGTGGTTGAAAAACTAGTTTTAATGACTCCAACCTAAGGGAATGTAAACTTCCGACTTTAACTGTAGCTAGATGTTTCACTGGGGCAATTTAAAACCTTTAACTTCCTATTATCTCAAAGCACAACCGTGTTGTTTCTGGTACTTGAACTGGCAACGCCCTGGGTCGATATTTGGTTGCTTCCCCTGACAACCAGGGCATTTTGCTGTGCACTGCCTGTTTATGACCAGGCTAATGTTGTTAATTTTCAAGTGAATCAGTCAGAACTCAGCACTTGTAGACTCATCGGCTTTGGGTGAGTGGGGAAAATAATAATAATAATAATAAACAGTGTTAAAATAATAGGCTTGGCCTCCCGGGTGGCGCAGTGGTTAAGGGCGCTGTACTGCAGCGCCAGCTGTGCCATCAGAGTCCCTGGGTTCGCGTCCAGGCTCTGTCGTAACCGGCCGCGACCGGGAGGTCCGTGGGGCGACGCACAATTGGCCTAGCGTCGCCCGGGTTAGGGAGGGCTTGGTCGGTAGGGGTGTCATTGTCTCATCGCGCACCAGCGACTCCTGTGCCGGGCTGGGCGCAGTGTGCGCTAACCAGGGTGGCCAGGTGCACGGTGTTTCCTCCGACGCATTGGTGCGGCTGGCTTCCGGGTTGGATGCGCGCTGTGTTAAGAAGCAGTGCGGCTTGGTTGGGTTGTGTTTCGGAGGACGCATTACTTTCAACCTTCGTCTCTCCCGAGCCCGTACGGGAGTTGTAGCGATGAGACAAGATAGTAGCTACTACAACAATTGGATACCTCGAAATTGGGGAGAAAAAGGGGTAAAATTCAAAAAAATAATAATAGGCTTGTCAATAGAAAATGAATGGAGGTCTTATGTTTGTCTGACATAACTTACTTCATTCTACCCTGCAGGAATGCATGGTTTAGGGGTAATGCCAGGCCTCCCAGCAGTCCCTCCATTACCCATGCCCCCTATGCCAGGGGTGGGTATGTCCCCCCCTCTGGTGTCGTCGGTTCCCCCGTCTGTACCCCCCTTGGCCAACGGAGCGCCAATGACGGGCTTCTCCCACCCAGGTATGGCCCAATCAGCATCGCCGTAAGACATACTGATTATTCAAAGCGGAGTTCTAGTGAATGACAGTGGCAACGTTTCAGAGCACGTTTCAGAGCATCTCACTTTGTTGATTTAATCCTTTCTTAACCTCTTTTTGTGACCCCATCTCTCTCTGTCTCTTTCTCTCCATCTCTGTCTCTCAGCCACCACACTCAACAAAAGCTCTTCTTCCAACCGCTCCGGTGCCAAGATGCAGGGCCAGTCTTTTGAGACTTCTAGGTGAGTCACGGCACCCACTTGGAAGAGCACCCACTTGGAAGAATGGCCCCTGCTCATTGAGCCCAAACTCAAAGGGACAAATGTAGCTGTGTTTGTGCTTAGACACCGAGCCCTTTTTTTTTTTTGGAACACACAACAGGCTAGCTCATTAAAATGCCATCACATCACTTTTAGATGAGATCCCTCTGTTAAAGAGAGATGCACAGCCGACGTCCCATGTTGTCAGTTGGAGAAGAGCAATTCTTCTGTCCAGACCGCTTTGCTTTCTAACGTTACACAAAAATAACTTAATGTTTCAAGTACATTTTTTTCCAGAAGTTAACCCTTTACACTTGTGGGAGTTGGTCTATATGGATAAATTGAAATGTTTCTTCAAGAAGAAATATGAAAATCATATACATAAGCATGGTAGCAATTGAAAGGAAACCCTTTGGAGATTATTGGAAAATGATTCGACCAAAGTTGAGGACACAAACGAGACTCCAAACGTTACACTGTTGATTTTATGTGCAAAGTACATCTACGGTACTTTTCGCTGCATTTGTTGACAACTAAATGTGAAAATACTCTGGATACATTCAGTCACGTGATGAGAATATTCTTGTTAAATGTGGGCTAGGTGCAACATTAGACAACACATTTAAGGGTTTAAGTGAGAAGACTAACTGGTGTCTCCAAGTGGCGCCACACACCTCTACAAAGTGTGCACAGTTCCTAAGTTGTTTCAATGCACTTTTATGACTCAAAGAAGAGTCTTCAACTATAATGTGCTTCAACTATAATGTACAGTAGACATTCTGTTCAGAACAACCCGGATATAAAACCATGTCATCTTGTAACTGTACATTAAACATAGTGATCATAAACGTTGACACTATATGACGTGAGTTTTATGTTATGGAAATGTGAAGTGCACATTTGTACTCACAGGTGTTTTTTATCCTCAACAGCTCATCTTTCTAAATATATCAAGTCTTCATTTCCAGCATTTCCCTCACTCAGACAACAAAACATTTGCAAAAGTTGCGGGAGGGATTAGTGGGAGGGATGTGGGGCAATTTCTTATCTTGTGCGGCGTAAGTTCAGAACATCTGTGAGTCAAAACCCATACAGCGCTGTGAAGCGTAGAGCCTGAGCTCTAGCGTCATGTATAGCATGTTACTGTACAGCCACTGTGTTCCAATTTAGGCACTTATCAGTGTCCAAACCCGTATACCGGTACGAGTGTAAAGGTTTATAATGGAAATTTGTCTTTGTCTTAAAGGCAATTTCCAACTGGCTCCGACACAGACAGCAAAGCAAAAACACACAACTTAACACAACAGTACTATAAAAAAAAAAAAGAATAGATACAAGCAGATGTGAGGCATCATCAAAAAGTCTGTTTAAAAATACGCATTTAATAAGATATTGTCTCCCCCCCTCTTCATCTTAGCGCCCCTGTGCCCCCCCAGCCTCCCACTGACTGGGCTGTTCCCAGCTCGTCCCGGCTAAAGTACCGGCAGCTCTTCAACAGCCACGACAAGATGATGAGCGGCCACCTCACCGGTAAGACCTTGTCTGTCAACAATACACACTGCTGGTTTGTCCAGTCCACATCAGCGGTTTCTCAAAAAAGCAAATGTTTTTATCCTCGTCTTTCAGGACCCCAAGCAAGAACCATCCTGATGCAGTCCAGCTTGCCCCAGACCTCGCTGGCATCTATATGGTAAGAGATGGGAGCAGGGCCAATACTTAAGACACTTGGCCACTAATTCCTATATGTTCACACATTGCTGCTCTTTGTTCTCTGACTACTGCTTCTCTCTGCTGACTCTGGGTAGAAGTTACTTTTAGACACAGATCTAGGATCAGCTTAACCATCAGATGGCAAAACGAATCATACCAGTTGCTGTTTAGGAGGGTGAAACGCATAAATAGTCTCGGATCAGTGCCGTCGGGGTGCCCCTAAACGGCACTTGTTTTTACCTTCGTCCACTCTGCTAGTCACAGGACAGGAAGTGCATGGCTGGTGGTAACACGACACGTCTTTCTCTCTCTCTCCCCCTCTCCCTGTTTCTCTATAGGAACCTGTCGGACATCGACCAGGACGGCAAGCTGACGGCCGAGGAGTTCATCCTGGCCATGCACCTGATTGACATGGCCATGTCCGGCCTGCCCCTGCCCCCTATCCTGCCCCCAGACTTCATCCCCCCCACCTTTAGGTACAATCCACTGCCCCCTCTACTGTCTGGCAATGCCCCTTAACTCTACCTCTGTCTGCAGAGCATTGATACCGGCACTTACCTTAGAGAGTCTTGTCTAAAGATGCTTTATTGATCTTATTGCCCTTCACCACGGCCAGGGAATTTTTCCTTAACCCCGTGACCTGACCCGGAAAAACACTGGCTCCTATTGTTTTAACTATCAATCAGTCTATATTGATTCCATTAGGAGTTTTTCCTGGTCAAGTCACACGGTCAGGAAAAACCCCTGGTCCTGCTCACCCATGCCCTATATGAGGTGCTGTAGGTTAGTGAGCTGCTCTGACTGTGGTCTGATGTCCGTCTCCAGGAGGGTACGTAGTGGTAGCGGGGTGTCTGTCACCAGCCTGCACTCCACTGACCAGCGGGTCCAAGAGGAGGCCGAAGAGGAGCAGGAGAGCGAGAAACAGAAGCTGGAGAAACGTAACCACTCTTAAATTCATAGACCGAGCTATGGGTGACTGACTGTCCATGGGCTCGAAGTGATAGATCTGAAGCTATGCAGTGTTTCTTTACAATTACGTTGTTAATGAACAATGGAGCAAAACGAGCTCACGTTTTGGGTGCGGTGCGTCAGTTGAACTAAACCAAAATGCTTGGGAGCTATGTTCTTCTCGAATCTATGGCTATGTATCATCAATTTTAAAGTCCAAAAATGTATGTACCAATCCCTTTAAACACACACCAAAACGCTCCTTTTTAAATATAAACAGGTATATAAAAATGGCCCCAGTTTTCCAAGAAATGCCCCTGAAAATTTGGCAACAGGGCAAAATATGTTCCCCATTTCTCTCTCTCTCTCTCTCTCTCGCTCTGACCCCTCCTATCTCTCTCTTTCTCTCTCCCCAAAGTGACTTTTGAGGACAGGAAGCGGGAGAACTTTGAGCGGGGCAACCTGGAGCTGGAGAAGCGTCGACAGGCCCTGCTTGAGCTGCAGCGCAAGGAGCAGGAGCGTCTGGCGGCGCTGGAGCGCGAGGAGCAGGAGAGGAAGGAGCGCGAGCGGCTCGAGCAGGAGCGGCGGCGGCAGCAGGAGCTGGAGAAGCAGCTGGAGAGGCAGAGGGAGATGGAGAGGCAGCGGGAGGAGGAAAGACGCAAGGAGATTGAAAGGAGAGAGGTGAGGAGAGGAGGTGGAAAGGGGGAGTAAGGAGGACAGCGAGGATAGATCAAGAGAGGGGGCTGGAGAGGTGATGTAAGGGGAAAGTGAAGAACACAGGAACCAATGCAGTGTGTGTGTATATTAACAATTCTATTACGTTGTCTTTTTAAAATTTGTAAATTCATTCTCCTTATTGTGTTGCTTTAATGACAAGGGGAGACGGGTGTAGAGAAAAAGGTGGAAACGCGGGTTGAACCCAGGTCTCCGGCAGGAAGTTGAATATGTGCGCAGACCTGGAAGTGTTACCACTCGACCACGGCTGGCTCTGCACTATTTCTGCGTATACAGTATAACATTCCCTCTGTGTTTCCTCGGGCTAGGCGGCAAAGCGGGAGCTGGAGCGTCAGCGTCAGTTGGAGTGGGAGAGGAACCGCCGGCAGGAGCTGCTGACCCAGAGGAACCGAGAGCAGGAGAACATTGTCCTGCTCAAAGCCCGCAAGAAGACCCTGGAGTTAGAGCTGGAGGCACTGGTAAAGACAGAGACACACACACACACACCATCATAACTGTCTTTACTTTGTTCTTTGGAAGAAAAGACAATAAGGTAGGATAATTAGTTTCACCCTCCCTCCCCAGAACGACAAGAAGAGCCAGCTGGAGGGCAAGCTGCAGGACATCCGCTTCCACCTGTCTGCCCAGCGGCATGAGATCGAGAGCACCAACAAGACCCGCGAGGTCCGCATCGCTGAGATCACCCACCTCCAACAGCAGCTGCAGGTACGTACACACCTTGTGTAACACATACAGTCCCCTCCATAATTATTGGGACAGTGAAGCATTGTTTCTTCTTTTGGCTCTATACTCCAAAGGTTTGGATTTGAAATCAAACAATGACTATGAGGTTAAAGTACAGACTGTCAGCTTTAATTTTGGGGACATATTCACTTGTATGTATATTAAAGTAGTCAAAGGTTAAGTAATTGGTCCCATATTCATAGCACGCAATGACTACATCAAGCTTGTGACTTCACATTTGTTCCATGCATTTTCTGTTTGTTTTGGTTGCGTTTCAGATTATTTTGTGCCCAATAAAAATGAATTGTGAATAATGTTCTGTACACTTAGTCACTTTTATTGTAAATAAGAACAGAATATGTTTCTAAACACTTATACATTCATGTGGATGCTACCATGATTACAGATAATCGTGAATAATGATAAGTGAGAAAGTTACAGGCGCACTAATATCATACCCTCAAGACATGCTAACCTCTCACCATTACAATAACAGGGGAGGTTAGTATTTTATATCATAACCCCCAAGACATGCTAACCTCTCACCATTACAATAACAGGGGAGGTTAGTATTTTATATCATAACCCCCAAGACATGCTAACTTCTCACCATTACAATAACAGGGGAGGTTAGCACTTTATATCATACCCCCAAGACATGCTAACCCTCACCATTACAATAACAGGGGAGGTTAGCATTTTATATCATACCCCCAAGACATGCTAAACCTCACCATTACAATAACAGGGGAGGTTAGAACTTTATATCATACCCCCAAGACGTGCTAACCCTCACCATTACAATAACAGGGGAGGTTAGCACTTTATATCATACCCCCAATATGTGCTAACCCTCACCATTACAATAACAGGGGAGGTTAGTATTTTATATCATACCCCCAAGACATGCTAACCTCTCACCATTACAATAACACGGGAGGTTAGCACTTTATATCATACCCCCAAGACATGCTAACCCTCACCATTACAATAACACGGGAGGTTAGCACTTTATATCATACCCCCAAGACATGCTAACCCTCACCATTACAATAACAGGAGACATGCTAACCTCTCACCATTACAATAACAGGGGAGGTTAGCATTTTGGGGGGTATGATATTTAGGCGTCTAACTTTTTCACTCATCATTATTCACGGTTCATTCAGGACTATCCGTAGTGTATGGTAGCATCCACATTTATGTAGAAGTGTTTAGAAACATATTCTTTTCTTATTTACAATAAAAAGGGACTCCAAAATGACACCATACATTATTCTAGAGCTAAAAGAAGATGAAATGATTCACTGTCCCAGTAAGTGTGCAAAGCTGTAACGGTATAGGATGGCTACTTTGAAGAATCTAAAATATATTTTGATTTCTTTAACACTTTTTTTGGTTAGTACATGATTCCATTTATGTTATTTCATAGTTTTGATGTCTTCACTATTATTCTACGCTGTAGAAAATAGTAAAAATAAAGAAAAACCCTTGAATGAGTAGGTGTGTCCAAACTTTTGACTGGTGCCTTGACTTTATCCACATTTTGTTACGTTACAGCCGTATTCTAAAATGGATTAAATAAATAAAAAGTCTCAGCATTCTACCCACAATATCCCATAATGACAAAGTGAAAACAGGTCTTTAGAAATGTTAGCAAATCTTATTAAATAAATCAAAAACAGAAATACCTTATTTGCATAAGTATTCAGACCCTTTCTCACGAGACTCGAAATTGAGCTCAGGTGCATCCTGTTTCAATTGATCATCCTTGAGATGTTTCTACAACTTGATTGGAGTTCACCTGTGGTAAATTCAATTGATTTGACATGATTTGGAAAGGCACACACCTATCTATGTAAGGTCCCACAGTTGAAAGTGCATGTCAGAGCAAAAACCAAGCCGTGAGGTCGAAGGAATTGTCCATAAAGCTCCGAGGCATGATTGTGTCGAGGCACAGATCTGGGTAAGCTATTCCTCAGTAAAAGGCACATGACAACCTGCTCGGAGTCTGCCGAAAGGCACTCTCAGACCACGACAAACAAGATTCTCTGGCCTAATGAAACCAAAATTACTCTTTGGCCTGAATGCTAAGCGTCATGTCTGGAGGAAACCTGGCACCATCCCTAGGGTGAAGCATGGTGGTGGCAGCACCATACTGTGGAGATGTTTTTCAGCAGCAGGGACTGGAAGACTATTCAGGATCGAGGCAAAGATGAACGGAGCAAACTACAAAGAGATCTGTGATGAATACCTGCTCCAGAGCGCTCTGGACCTCAGACTGGGGTGAAGGTTCACCTTCCAACAGCACAACAACCCTAAGCACACAGCCAAGACAATGAAGGAGTGGCTTCGGGACAAGTCTCTGAATGTCCTTGAGTGGCCCAGCCAGAGCCTGGACTTGAACCCGATTGAGCATCTCTGGAGAGACATTATGGTGCATATCCTCCACCCAAACCCTCTACAGATTAGGGATGTGACAAATAAAGTTTGATCTGATCATTAGCAAACAGACAGAGCAGGCAGGCAGGCCAGCATGAGGGAGAGAGAGAGCGAGAGAGATGGAGAGGTGGGGCAGGCTCGTATGTTTTTGTAATCTGCATCTCGCAATGTCTTACCTTGCAAATTCACCAAAGTAGCCTGAAGTTTGCCTCTTCCTCTCTGCTTTTATTTGAATGACACAACTTTCCCAGGCCTTTATAGCCTATGGACTATAACACACAAAATAGTAATTTTTGTGATAACTGCACTGAGATTTTAATTAAGTGCTTTGTTTGTCTCCCCAAGGACTCTCAGCAGTGGCTCGGCAGGCTGATCCCTGACAAACAGTGTCTAAACGAACAACTCAAACAGGTTCAACAGAACAGCCTGCACAGTAAGTACTGCTTCCTCACCTCCGCACATCTTTCTACAGAGACCGTCTCCTAGATCCCTGGTCAAAAGTAGTGCACTGTATAGTATAGGTGTGGAAGTGCCCCCCATCTAGCACCGCATCAAATAATCTGGCCTATTAGTTTTAATTGACAAACGGTTGCCTGAGGGGCCTTTGTAACCCACCTGCAAACAAAACTAAGGGAAATACTGACTGCCCTACTATACTTAAGCAATAAGACCAGAGGAGGTGTGGTATATAGCCAATATACCACAGCTAAGTCCTTATGCACAACGCAGTGCGGAGTGCCTGGATACAGCCATTAGCCGTGGTGTGTGTGTATATAGGCCACCGACCACAAACCGCCTAGGTGCCTTATTGCTATTATAAACTGGTTACCAACGGAATTAGAACGGTCTGATATATCACGGCTTTCAGCCAATCAGCATTCAGGGCTCGAACCACCCGGTTTATAATAACCGATACGGCGCTTGCTCTCTGGGTCATATTCACTAGGCTCAAAATGAACGGGCCAAACGGGGAGGGGCTAGTCGAACTTGTCCAATAGAAAATGCTTGTTTTAGTTTTCTGCTGCAAAAAAAATTTGCTACGCTGGGCACTAATAAATACAACCCCGTCCTTGTCCAGGAGACTCCCTGTCGTCGCTGCAGAAGGCGTTGGAAGTCAAGGAGTCTAGTCGGCAGCAGCTGAGAGAACAGCTTGACACCGTGGAGAGAGAGACCCGCTCCAAGCTGCTGGAGATAGATGCCTTCAACACCCAGCTCAAGGTAGTACTACTCACTAACCACTCATCTTACTAGGTTACAGACCAGGGCCCCGGTTTTCAAGGCTAAGTTCATCGTTAGAACCTTCGTAGGAGGTTGTTTCTCAAAACCATTGGCATTCAAGTTTCACTTGAAAACGCTCGTTATTTACCGACTGCCCCAGACCACTCATAGAACAGCATAGTGCATCATTAGATGCTTTTTGTACCCTTCTGCGTCACTTTGTCACTCCGTGACCGCAGCTAACTTCAGAAGGAAGTTGACTACAAAATAGAAGGTTGTCAACGGTTTGTCAATCGTTACAAACAAACAAAGGATAAAAATGCATTGAATGAACACCGAGATGACTGCATTAAAAGAAGATAAGTATAGGCTACTTAGGCCTATTGCCTATATTTCAATCATAAGCTATTCAAATCAATTTCATGTTCAATCAAGGAGTTCTATTTTGCAATGCTAATGTCTATAATTTTTGTCTCAATTTATTTCATGCTGTGTGACATGTGCGCAATGACGTACCAAATCTGTGATTTAGTGCATTATGATAGGGTTGGCATTAGAATAAACATCCTCAATATTTGCAGCCACATAGGGGATGATATCTCTCTAGGTGCAGATCTGTTGTCAGTATTGTGGAATAATTCTAATGCTAAAATAAGATTTGAAAGCAGAAACCTTGATCCGAGAGCAGCGCTGACTTTCTTTCGTCTCGATCAGTATCGACACATGCTCCAACGACGTGCTTATGGACATTCTCTGTACGTGGTGTTTTGGGGAAAGCATGTGACAATCTAAAGCCGTTTTATAGGATTGATGCCTCGTTAAAACATTATGGAAGCTTTAAGTTCCATTGCTATCGGGAACCCCGGCCCTGGTCTCTCCAACCCTGTTCCTGGAGAGCTATCCTCCTGTAGGTTTTCACTCTGACCCTGTTCCTGGAGAGCTATCCTCCTGTAGGTTTTCACTCCAACCCCAGTTGTGACTAGCCTGATTCAGCTTATCAACCAGCTACTTATTAGAATCTGGTGCTCTAGATTAGGGTTGGAGTTAAAACCTACAGGATGGTAGCTCTCCAGGAACAGGGTTAGAGTGCCCTGTCTCCTGTTCCCAGTGGATAGACCTATCCCACAGAGCACAGACAAGAAGTGACCAACAACTGGCTACAGTTCTTCTCATAGGGCGAATCCTAACTACCACATAAGTCGAATTTTCACCATGCATTGATTTCAATAAGAGACCAAATGAAAATCTGACTTATAAAATGGAAGTTAGGATTTGCCCCATGTGCTCAGTTTAACAGTTGATAGTGGACCATTTTAAAACACTGACTTCCAGAACTTTCTTTCTGCCTAATGATACCTTTGCATCTCTTTTGTGTGTGTGTGTGTGTGTGTGTGTGTGTGTGTGTGTGTGTGTGTGTGTGTGTGTGTGTGTGTGTGTGTGTGTGTGTGTGTGTGTGTGTGTGTGTGTGTGTGTGTGTGTGTGTGTGTGTGTGTGTGTTGGGGAGCCAAGACTGTCAGAGGGCTTGATGATTTGTGTGTCTGATGATCCCCCTTTTTTAATTTCAATGTGATTTCAGTCCTTTCTTTTCAGCCAAAACTTTGTTAATTGCTCCACATACCACATCAGGGCCCCAGCGTAGTGGAGTAGGGTTAAATTGCCTGTAGACTCTGATCTTGGGTCAGTTTTGGATTTGGGGAAGGGGAGCTGATCCTAGGTCTGTACCTAGGGGAAAACGTGGGGTTTTACACTGTTCTCTCACTGTATCTGACTGTGGCTCACTCTGTCGCCCCGCCCGCCATCCACCCTGAAACCCCCGTCTGGTCTGTGTGGCTTGGCTGACCTTTTCCCCATGCCCTCTGCCCTCGCCTGTCCTTCCAGTCTCTGGCTGTGTTCTATCAGGGCCACACTGCCCGGATAGAGGGCCTCCGTCTGGAGCTGCTGCTGGAGGAGCAGAGGGGGCGACAGGTAGTCCACTCACCAGCACTGCTGCCCACCGCAGGACACTCTAGAATAGCGCACTCCTCTGGAGAATAATAACCAATCAGAATAACTCAGTGTGCTGTTACTAAGCAGATTTGAAACCCAATGATAAAGAAGGAAGCTGCCTTACTAACTAACTAAGAAAGTTAGACCCATGTCACAATACAGGGCCAACCGGAACTGTACTGGGCTGGCTCAATTTCACATTGTCCTTTCAAAACACTGTTCCAGCGACTATGGTGGATGTGTAACCAGGCCTAGTGCAGTACGGTTCTGCTCAGCTGGGCTCAGTAATGTGATGGGTATGTTAGGCTCACCCTGTGTCTGTACCTGTGGTAGGTTGTGCTGTTTCCGAGCAGCGTGACCCTCTTCCCCACAACATCCTGTGGGCTCAACCTGGGGAATCAAAAATGGTTAAGCTGTATGTGGGTTGCTATGGTTTGACGTCGGACACAGCCACGTGGGGCTGTTGGGCCACCTAACTCAAGGCGCCAGGTCAGGGCTAGGGGTTGAGTCTAATCTGGATGTTTACCTGGGTCGTGTTCATTAAGGACAACGCAATGGAAAACAAAAATGTGCTTTCCTTATTGGGCAGGTAGTCCCTCCCTTTTTCAGTCTGTTTCTTTCTGTTTGGTGCCTAATGAGCACGACCTTGTTGTTGACTTCGGTGGCACTGCTGCTGTTCTATCTGACCCTGGGGTCCCTGTGTGTCTCTTTTCAGTCCGAGGGGGGCTCGGTGGACCAGATGCTGCTGGACTGTCTCTCGGCCCTCCTGGCCTGTTTGCAGCGTATAGACGTCTACCTGCAGGTGTCCCTACTGCCTCCCCTTCCTCCTCCTCTTCCTCCACGCCCTCCCCCCCGCGCTCCCCCACCCCAACCCCCTTACCACTCCTCTGCTTCTTTTGAAGTGCTGGTCAAAGCAAGCCATGCTGTCCTTCCGCTTGAGCGTCTTTAGCTTTAGCCTCGGTAGCCCTGCAGCGAGTTAATAAATGCCAGCCGCCGCTTCCCTCCTTTATCTGTCCTCTGGGTGGTGCTGGAGTATATCTCTCTCATTGCCTCCTCAACCCTCTAGACTAGGGCCCAATAAAAACACTAGCATACTATTTAGTATGCGTTGCCAAGACTAGAGTCAATTGGGTCACACTAGGTAGTATGCAAGTGTATACTGGGACACAGCTCCGGTCAATGTTGTTAGCCACCATGTGCGTGAACCTGGTTGTTTGTCTATTTCATTTTATTAAATTGAATCAATGACAATTTTATATTTTTTGAGCTCCTTGACCACTTGAGCTTTAAGTTGTCAGGCTTTGTAGTTTTGGTTACGGTGAGAGGACAACATTTACCTATTTGGTATCCCCCAAAAACTTTAAGACATACGCTTGTTGCGTTAGTAAACATCTGTAGAAAGCACAAAAACACTTCTCAAAAGACTCGTAAGGCACTCTGTCTTATTGGAAAGAAATGAAATGCCTTTGTTTAATTACATGGCAGGAGGACAAGATTAAAAACAGCACACTCGACCGACGCTTTGCGGCTGTACAGTCCTTCTACTGGGTGAGTGACCACTAGTCTTAGTGATGTATTTATTTAATAGTGAACTGTGGTGTAGGGCCTACTATTTTGGGAGACCAAATCCATGAAGACTTGGTACAGTAAAGAAATATAGAACAAGGTAGTGAACAGGGTAATGTCATTTATCAGTAGATTGAGGCGATATGAAAATGATCCTCAATTTGTTATTGTGAGACTATTTAAAGAAATCTTCACAGTTGCTCAGTCAGTCGTGCATCTCTCACCATTTTAACCAAGTACTAAACAAATATTGCTTTCCTGAACGTACCTCACTCTCTCCAGCCCCATGTGTTGATGACACGCAAACTAAACATATGGGGATGAAGCCTTTGGTTGCATGGTGTTGCATCTAATACTGATTAATGATCTTGATAGTAATTCATTCAGGAAAATCAAGTCCTCAGAACTTAATTCCCTGCTCAGACTGTATATTAAGACTTTCTTAACCCTTTAGAGACGATTGGTTTGAACACCTACCTATGATCCTTGTGAATTTCCCATTCAACTCTTTTGACTGATCTCCATATCAGTCTGTGTGCTTTTGAGAATCATAGTTTGGCTCAGATTTCTCCCAGAGCCATGAATGTTCTCTGTGATTGGTTGGTACCACTTGGCTTTAACCAGTAGTGTTTCCATTTGGTGCTCAAACCAGAGCAGAGAGAATTTGCCCCTAGATGCTGATCATAGGTCAGTTTTGCATTCTCCCCTACTAGGTTAAGGTTAGGATTGGGGTAGATGAAGCTGATCCTAGATCTGTACCTAAGGGAAACTTCACCCCGGAGCGCTGAAACACTGCAATCTTCCAGTTCCAGTGGTGTCAGTGTTGCCGTAGTAACCCAGGGCTTGTTTAACCCTCCCTCAGTGGTTCATGTGCAGCACTCGCCAGACTCCGAGAGCTGTCCAACTCCCATGAACGCACTGTGGTGGCGGCTATGTTTTGTGCAAGTGTGTCCGCCCCAAAAATCCCACTGACACCTACATTTCAGTAGTAGTAGTAGCCCAGCATTAATTGGAGAAAACACAGAGATGAGATTAAATGGAAGGAAGCACTAGACTAAACACAGACTTTACATCCGGTAACTGAGCCCGGCTGGGATCATAATGGCGCTTACAGGGCACAAAATGGCTGACGCCTCACTGTGATGTGAGTGTTGTGTTGAGTCCCGGCGACCCCGCCCACACTTCCCCCTCACCGGTCCTCCTCTATCCCACGCTGCCTTGCAGGAGCTCCGAGAGATCCACAGCAAGCAGCAGAGGCAAAAGCAGAAGGATCACCTGGAGGGAGAAATCAACATCCACGCCATCGCCCAGGAGAGGGCCAAGTCCGCCGAGCTCACAGACGGAAGGTGTGTGTGTGCTTGCGCACAGGACACCATATGTGTGAGCGAGCTGCTCCTATGTCCGCTCATTCTGTATGGGTTACGCGGATGCAGCCCCATCACTGTGATCCAGTCATTTTAGAGGTTATCTCTTAACACCCCCTTTCCTCTCCCCAGGTTGTCTGCCACTGACGAGGGCCTGGCGTGGCGAGATGAGGGCACGGTGGAGGCCCCCACCCCACCCGCCCAGCCCTGGATGAAGCGCGTGAGTGAGGAGGAGGGGCGCACTAAGAAGGACATGCAGGACAAACTCAACCAGCTCTTCATGCAGCAGCCTGAACCAGGGAAACTCGTGAACCAGAGCCCATGGCCCACGGGCGGTACGTGTCAAAAATAAAATGTATAACAGAGAAGCCTTGAAAGAGCGTGCATACAGTAGAACCTCAGATTTACAAATCCTTCGATTTCTGGACTGACCAGGGGCAATGTCGAACTGGGACAATTAAATCAGACAACCAAAATGTGTGCTGTAGGTATCTGAATAAATTATTAGGAAATGCATGTAGATTCAATTCACACAATTCAAATTTTCTGTGAAGTTTTAATGCCGTTTTTAAGTAGTCTCGAGTATTTCAGTGTTCCCGAATGACATCCATTCCAAACATTTTCAAATCTCAGAGGTCCTACTGTAGACGTTCTAAGAACGTTTGGATGTGCCTGGTTCTGTGGGTGAGAGAGAAAGATGTGACCCTGTCCTGTGTTCCTAACTCCCTTCCTCGTCTCCTCCCTGCAGACAAGATCCCGGTGACTGGGTTCAACCAGGACAAGGTCAAGGTGGTCTTCTACCGGGCGCTGTACCCCTTCGATGCCCGCAGTCACGATGAGATCACCATCACCCCCGGAGACATTGTCATGGTGAGAGGCAAGCTGTCAATCACTCCTGCCAAGCACCATTTGTGTGTATGTTATGGAGGTTTATGTAAAGTGATTAGTCTATATGAACCAGGAAGTGTGTGGTTGAGTGTAGAGGTCAACCGATTATGATTTTTCAATGCCGATTACGATTATTGGAGGATCAAAACAAGCAGATACCGATTAATCTGACAATTTTAAATATATTTGTAATAATGACAATTAGAACAATACTGAATGAACAATGAACCCTTTTATTTTAACTTAATATAATACATAAATAAAATCAATTTAGTCTCAAATAAATAATGAAACATGTTCAATTTGGTTTAAATAACGCAAAAACAAAGTGTTGGAGAAGAAAGTAAAAGTGCAATATGCGCCATGTAAAAAAAGCTAACGTTTAAGTTCCTTGCTCAGAACATGACAACATATGAAAGCTGGTGGTTCCTTTTAACAGGAGTCTTCAATATTCCCAGGTAAGAAGTTTTAGGTTGTAGTTATTATAGGAATTATGACGCATCGACTATTTCTCTCTCTACCATTTGTATTTCATATACCTTTGACTATTGGATGTTCTTATAGGCACTTTAGTATTGCCAGCCTAGGCTCAGGAGTTGATAGGTTTGAAGTCATAAACAGTGCTGTGCCTCAAGCATTGCTAAGAGCTGCTCGCAAACACAGTAAAGTGCTGTTTGAATGAATGCTTACGAGCCTGCTGCTGCCTACCACCGCACAGTCGGACTGCTCTATCGAATATCAAATCATAGACTTAATTATAATAAACACACAGAAATACGAGCCATTGGTCATTAATATGGTCAAATCCGGAAACAATCTTTTCGAAAACAAAACGTTTATTCTTTCAGTGAAATACGGAACCATTCCGTATTTTGTCGAACAGGTGGTAACCCGAAGTCTAAATATTGCTGTTACATTGTACAACCTTCAATGTTATGTCATAATTATGTAAAATTCTGGCAAATGAATTACGGTCTTTGTTAGGAAGAAATAAACATTGATCGCAATGAGCCAGGTGGCCCAAACTGCTGCATATACCCTGACTCTGCTTGCACTGACCGCAAGAAAAGTGACACAATTTCCCTAGTTAATATTGCCTGCTAACATGCATTTATTTTAACTAAATATGTAGGTTTTAAAAAATAGACTTCTATGTATTGATTTTAAGAAAGGCATTGATGTTTATGGTTAGGTACAAAAGAATGTGTTTTTTTCGCGAATGCGCTTTTGTTAAATCATCACTCGTTTGGCGAAGTTGAATTAGGCTGTGATTCGATGATATATTAACAGGCACCGCATTGATTATATGCATCAACCATGTGTAGTTAACTAGTGATTATGTGAAGATTGATTCGTTTTTTATAAGATATGTTTAATGCAAGCTAGCAATTTACCTTGGCTCCTTGCAACCCCAAGATCCTATTGATACTGCACTCGCGTAACAGGTGGTCAGCCTGCCGCGAAGTTTCCTCATGGATTGCAATATAATAGGCCATAATCGGCCCCCAAAAAGGCAAATTACCGATTTGTTATATGAACTTGATATCGGCCCCAATTAATCGGCCATGCCGACCCCTAGTTGAGTGTGTGTCTGCCTGCATGCGTGCATGTATTAACTTTTGCCTCCTGACTCTCTCCCGACTTTGCTCACTCTACCTGAAGGTGAAAGGGGAGTGGGTAAGTGCAGGTCCACTGTCTAATCAGTTGCTCTCTTGTGATCCCAACACCTGCTTTCATTGGTCCATCTCATGTGTCCATCTCAACTGCTGTCATCTCTTCATAAGCGCTTAAAGAATTTAACCGTTGGGTTGCATGTTTGTGGTTGTATATCCGTTATATGGTCAGTATACTCGGAGGATACACACTTGTTCTCAAAGGGCATATCATTTATACATCTATTCAAGCGTGCCTCTACGTTGGTTACTGGAAAAAGCATTTTGTAAGCTGCAGAGAATGAGACGATCATACAGACACATTTGATCCCATTTCACCAAGTACTCCTTCAACAAAGCAGTCCCAAAGCCATCCACTGTCATTCTTATTCTCTCAGCTTCTCTTCATGACCATCCGCATGCTTGGAAAGGAAGCGGTGATATGCAACTTGTCTTGTGAATCGCGAACATCCATTCCAAAAGTGGTCCAACCACTCTGTTGTATGTTTTAAATAAGGAATAACCACACATGGCTGGGCAACCCCAGTCCACAGGATTTATTGTAACCGCTCTTAATTTAATTTGTTTCCCCACAATTTATCAATCCAATCCTGTGTTGGCTCATCACTATCTTGGTCCAGACTACTCGCCTTTTCTGTCAGTCAGAGTTGGGGTCCATTCAATTTCAACTCAGTCAATTCAGGAATTTCCCCATTGCTTTTCAACAAAGCTTTTCAGTACATGTTCCTAATTTGAAATAGAATTGATCCTAACCCTGCTGTCAGCTATGAGCCTGTAGCTGGTTAAAGGAAAAGGTCCAATGGATAGTGTGATCCCTGAGAACTGGGGTTGTGGGTTGTTCTTGGCATAGAAATATAATTACTAGAAGGTACACTCAATATGGCCCACCCGGTCCACTCATCCCAGCATGACTTAAATGAGAATATCCATTCTATTCATTTGAGTTATTTCTATAGTCTTATTTGGCTCTGTAGTGCTATGATGGTGAGCTGATCTTTGACCTTCGCCCCCCAGGTGGACGAGTCCCAGACAGGTGAGCCAGGCTGGCTGGGCGGCGAGCTGAAGGGGAAGACGGGCTGGTTCCCTGCCAACTACGCAGAGAAGATCCCAGAAACCGAGGTTCCCATGAGCCTGCGGGCCAGTGCTGCCACCACGGGCGCTGCGCCCAAACTGGCCTCACGGCTCACACCCACCGCCGTCTCCACCACACCCACACCACCCAGCCAGCCAATGGCAACCCCTCCCCCGGCAACAGCTCCCCCTGCCCCCGGGCCCTGCCCTGGTCCTGGTCCCGCCTCTTCCTCCTTATCGGCATCTAGTAACTGGGCAGATTTCAGCACCACGTGAGTGACAGCTCCAACCCTTCCTCTCACACAGCACTCAATACATTAAAATGCAATACAAGTGTTTTTCAGTCATAGTCTTACCTACACCAGGTTATTAATTGAAGAGAAATCAGAGTTTGAGTTGGTAAACTCTGTGTGCCTCTCTCCGCTCAGATGGCCGTCCACCAGCTCTGTAGAGAAGACTGAGACTGGGGAGGGCTGGGACGCTTGGCCCACCCAGCCATCTCTCTCTGTGCCCAGTGCCGGGCCCGGGGGCCAGCTGCGCCAGCGCTCTGCCTTCACACCCGCCACCCTCACTGGCTCCTCTCCGTCTCCCGTCCTGGGACAGGTACAGTCGTTTTTAAAATGTAGTATATATATTTTTTTACCCTTTTATTTAAAAAGAGGGAGTCACATTGAGACGGAGGTCTCTTTTACAAATGAGCCCTGCAACATGCAAAAATGTAATTAAATACAAAGTACACATATCAGTCAAATAATAGTAATAATAATACATTTGATTGTAACACTCAGTTTAGATGACTCTGAGGAGCACAGGAACATATCACCTAGGCCTAGCAGGAGAATGATATTGACTCTACCTGAAGCAGTGCGGTTGTACTGTCAGATGAATGAAGAGCAGGACTTAGAAACAGCACATAGAGGTTCTGTAGTACTTCCCTTCCTTCTCTCACACTCTTCCTCTCCCACTCCTTTCTCTCGCTCTCTGTTTCACCCCCCTCTCTCTTCCTCCATCTCTCAGGGGGAGAAGGTGGAGGGCTTGCAGGCCCAGGCTCTGTACCCGTGGCGGGCCAAGAAGGACAACCACCTCAACTTCAACAAGAGCCACGTGATCACAGTGCTGGAGCAGCAGGACATGTGGTGGTTCGGCGAGGTGCAGGGCCAGCGGGGCTGGTTCCCCAAGTCCTACGTCAAGCTCATCTCTGGCCCCGTACGCAAGTCCATGAGGTGAGGAGAATGAGGATGAAACTGTCCCTCCCCATACTCATTATTGGAGTATTATTATTAATCAAAACGATTATTTATATACAGTGGGGAGACCAAGTATTTGATACACTACCGATTTTGCAGGTTTTCCTACTTACAAAGCATGTAGAGGTCTGTCATTTTTATCATAGGTACACTTCAACTGTGAGAGACGGAATCTAATACAAAAACCCAGAAAATCACATATAGTTATAGTTATGTATTTTTATTCAACCCTTAGGGCAGACAAAATTGATTCACTGTTTAACGGATTTTCCCCCAGAAAAGTGAGGCGAGCGAGCAAAAAAAACAAAACATTCCGTGTATAAGGAATAACAAACAGTACTTTACCACATTATATGGACATGAACAATAGGAGAAATATTCCATTTCAGACTGATTTTCAGATTATTGTTGTTAATACACAAGTTAACATTAATGAACATTATTTTGATGAATAATAGAATGCAGTATGCAGTATTCTATCTATTCTATAATAGAATGCAGTATTGAGAGAAAGTCATGTATTATCAGTTCATTAATCTACTTAAATCAAATGGTATTGGTCACATACGTGATTAGCAGATGTTATTGCTGGTGTAGTGAAATGCTTGTGCTTCTAGCTCCGACAGTGCAGAAATATCTAACAAGTAATATCTAACAAATTACACAACATATACCCAATACACACACATCTAAGTAGGAATTAATTAAGTCTATATACATATGGACGAGCGATGTCAGAGCGGAACAGACTAAGATACAGTCAAAAAGTATAGAATAACAGTATATACATATGAGATGAGTAATGCCAGATATGTAAACATTATTAAAGTGACTAGTGTTACATTCCTTAAAGTGGCCAGTGATTCCTAGTCTATGCCAATAGGCAGCAGCCTCTAATGTGCTAGCGATGTCTGTTTAACAGTCTGATGGCCTTGAGATAGAAGCTGTTTTTCAGTCTCTCGGTCCCAGCTTTCATGCACCTGTACTGACCTCACCTTCTGGATGGTAGCGGGGTGAACAGACAGTGGCTCGAGTGGTTGATGTCCTTGATGATCTTTTTGGCCTTCCTGTGACATCGGGTGGTGTAGGTGTCCTGGAGGGCAGGTAGTTTGCCCCCGGTAATGCATTGGGCAGACTGCACCACCGCAAGGCTTTCAAGAGGGTGGTGCAGTCTACCTAATGCATTATCACAGTTGCCATACCAGGCGGTGATACAGCCCCAACAGGATGCTTTAAATTGTGCATCTGTAAAAAAAAATATTTGTGAGGGTTTTAGGTGACAAGCCAAATTTCTTTAGCTTCCTGAGGTTGAAGAGGTGTTGTTGCGCTGCCTTCACCACTATTTGTGTGGGTGGTCCATTTCAGTTTGTCAGTGATGTGTACACCAAGGAGCTTGAAGATTTCCACCTCCTGTCGATGTAGATAGGGGGGTGCACCTCTGCTGTTTCCTGAAGTCCACGATCATCTCCTTTGTTTTGTTGACGTTGAGTGAGAGGTTGTTTTCCAGGCACCACACTCCCAGAGCCTACTACTATTGTGTTGTCTGCAAACTTGATGATTGAGTTGGAGGAGTGCATGGCCACGCAGTCATGGGTGAACAGGGAGTACAGGAGGGGGCTGAGCACGCAACCTTGTGGGGCCCCAGTGTTGAGGATCAGCGGAGTGGAGGTGATGTTTCCTACCTTCACCACCTGGGGGCAGCCCGTCAGGCAGTCCAGGACCCAGTTGCACAGGGTGGGGTTCAGACCCAGTTGCACAGGGCGGGGTTCAGACCCAGGTACTCAAGCTTAATGATGAGCTTGGAGGGTACTATTGTGTTGAATGATGAGCTATAGTCAATAAACAGCATTCATACATAGGTATTCCTGTTGTCCAGATGGGATAGGGCAGAGTGATGGCGATTGCATCATCTGTGGATCTATTGGGGCGGTAAGCAAATTGAAGTGGGTCTAGGGTGGCAGGTAAGGTAGAGGTGATATGATCCTTGACTAGTCTCTCAAAGCAGGTGAGTGCTACAGGGCGATAGTCCATTTGGTTCAGTTACCTTTGACTTCTTGGGTACAGGAATAATGGTGGCCATCTTGAAGCATGTGGGGACAGCAGACTGGGATAGGGAGTGATTGAATACTTAATTGTTTTGCCTAAAAAAATTAAAGAATGATTGACAATAAATAATTGTAATCAAATTAAAATATTGATGCATAATAATGAGTTCATTACCTGAATGCATCTCTATAGCCTAGGCGTTAGGTCTAATCATATTTGTATGAATATTTTTGCTATCATAGCCTAGGCCTTGTAGAAAGAGGGTCAATCAAGTTTATTCTTGGTAAAAATGCCCTGTCTTAGGTCAGTTAGGATCACCTCTTTATTTTAAGAATGTGAAATGTCAGAATAATAGTAGAGAGAATTATTTATTTCAGCTTTTATTTCTTTCATCACATTCCCAGTGGGTCAGAAGTTTACATACACTGAATTAGTATTTTGTAGCATTGCTTTAAATTGTTTAACTTTGGTCAAACTTTTCGGGTAGCCTTCCACAAGCTTCCCACAGTAAGTTGGGTGAATTTTGGCCCATTCGTCCTGACAGAGCTGGTTTAACGGAGTCAGGTTTGTAGGCTTACTTGTCGCACACGCTTTTTCAGTTCTGCCCATACATTTTCTATAGGATTGAGGTCAGGGCTTTGTGATGGCCACTCCAATACGTTGTCTTTAAGCCATTTTGCCACAACTTTGGAAGTATGCTTGGGGTCATTGTCCATTTGGAAGACCCATTTGCGACCAAGTTTTAACTTCCTGATTGATGTCTTGAGATGTTGCTTCAATATATCCACATTGTTTTCCTTCCTCATGGTGCCATCTATTTTGTGAAGTGCATCAGTCCCTCCTGCAGCAAAGCACCCCCACAACATGATGCTGCCACCCCCGTGCTTCACAGTTGGGATTGTGTTCTTCGGCTTGCAAGCCTCCCCCTTTTTCCTCCAAACATAACAATGGTCATTATGGCCAAACAGTTATATTTTTGTTTCATCAGACCAGAGGACATTTCTCCAAAAAGTATGATCTTTGTCCCCATGTGCAGTTGCAAACCGTAGTCTGGCTTTTTATGGTGGTTTTGGAGCAGTGGCTTCTTCCTTGCTGAGCGGCCTTTCAGGTTATGTCGATATCGGACTCATTTTACTGTGGATATAGATTATTTTGTACCTGTTTCCTTCAGCATCTTCACAAGGTCCTTTGCTCTTGTTCTGGGATTGATTTGCACTTTTCGCACCAAAGTACGTTCATCTCTAGGAAACAGAACGCGTCTCCTTTCTGAGAGGTATGATGGCTGCGTGGTCCCATGGTGTTTATACTTGCGTACTGTTGTTTGTACAGATGAACGTGGTACCTTCAGCTGTTTGGCAATTGCTCCCAAGGATGAACCAGACTTGTGGAGGTCTACAATTTGTTTTCGGAGGTCTTGGCTGGTTTCTTCTTTTTTTTCTTCTCCATGATGTCAATGCCTTTGCAGGCACTGAGGCAGGCACTGAGTTTGAAGGTAGGCCTTGAAATACATCCACAGGTACACCTCCAATTGACTCAAATGATGTCGATTAGCCTATCAGAAGCTTCTAAAGCCATGACGTAATTTTCTGGAATTTCCCAAGCTGTTTAAAGGCACAGTCAACTTAGTGTATGTAAACTTCTGACCCACTGGAATTGTGATACAGTGAATTATAAGTGAAATAATCTGTCTGTAAACAATTGTTGGAAAAACTACTTGTGTCATGCAGGAAGTAGATGTCCTTACCGACTTGCCAAAACTATAGTTTGTTGACAAGAAATTTGTGGAGTGGTTTATAAATGAGTTTTAATGACTCCAACCTAAGCGTATGTAAACTTCTGACTTCAACTGTAGATCAAGCGTGACTAAATTCAAGCCCAGTAACCTTGTTCACCACATCCTCCTTCTATTGTCTCGTCTGGCTGCCACGAAAAGCCCACACCTGCGGATCTGCACAAAGTGTGTCCGTGCCACTGGCAATGTACTTTGCTGGACACGCTAGCTGTTCTCGGCGGCGCATCATCACTTCAAACGCATTCCGTCGTGGTGTTATCGATTAGCCTACTACTACTGGTAGTACTGGTAAAATGTAAGTTATGAATCGCAAATCACCATACAGCTGACACACTTCGATTTCATCAATCATTTTGACTTCAATTTGGTTGTCCAAAATACGATCAGCTTGCGCTGCGTATTTTCTGATGAATGCCCTGATTTCTGGCCAGTCAATTGGTAAAATTACGTTGTTGTTTCGTCTATTACTCGCTTCTAATAGATCTGAAAATGATGCAATAACCATGAATTTAACCGACTGTTTGTTTATAGTGAGGGACGTCCCACGTTTAACCTGGACACATAAATTAGTAGGAATTTGTGCTGGCTTCAGCCATGACTGTATGAGAGAGAAATTAAACATCTACACGTCGCCTGCAGGTGCGAGCGTGTGTGTTTCACTGTCCAATCCGAGGCTTGAACATGATCTGAGCGTGTGATCTGAGAACTGTTTGGTCTGTTGGGCATCAACTTGGGAAAGCCTCAAGGGAGAGCGGACAGTTCATTATAAACATATATTGGCCAAAATATAACACATCTGATTTAGATTTTATTGTGGTGTGGAGAAAATTGAGGCGGGGCATCCGTTAAACAGTAATTCAACTTTGTCCGGCCTTTTCAACCAGGAAAGACGCTTGAGGTTAAAAACCTATTTTGCGTGGGTGACCTGGTCAGCAGGACAGACTTCAGCCAACTTTAGAGTAAATCCCAACTACTATTGCTTGATATTGTCTAGGAGGGAGCAACATGGCTGCCATGGAATGACGTGACATCATTATGGTTTTTTATTGAAACCTAAATGGCCAAGTTCTCTGTGTAAGGCTTTAGTCCCTCCCCCTTTTAGAATGTATTGTTATATTATCCACTAGCTTGGCTGTCTGAGTGATTGTTTGCCCTCTCTCTGGTGCAGCATTGAGTCTGGCTCGTCCGACAGCCCCCCGATCATGAAGAGACCCACCCCGTCCCCTACCAAGTCCATGGACCCAGGAGAAGGTGGGTGATGGCCCTAGACACACGCGCACACACACACACAGCTCAGCATACGCTTGGAATCCCTTGAGGTGAAACTGCCACGTCCGTTTGCAATATTACAAATACAAATAAATGACTTCAAACAATGAACGCTGTTGTTTTTTTCTCTGACATCATTGTATTTCATTGCATGTGCGATTGAACAGCAGAGTATGTTCTACGATTAGTTTTTTACCGTGACGCTGGACGCTCATGTCCTTTTGGATAAGCTCAACAAAACAATAACAAATGCGCCTGGGGCAACCAGTGGCACCGTTTCACCTATCATCGGATCTAGGCTTTAAATGACTCTTTCTCTCAGACTATGTTCCACACCATATATACAATATAAAACAGAACAATTACACCAGAGTTTATCATGGAACACAGTATGTTCCTGTTACTCTACCCATTTTAGATGAAATCCTATGTAAAACACAACTAAAAAAAGTCTATAAACAGACCCTGTCGCTCAGATGTTGTGTTTTCCCAGAATACATAGCCATGTACACCTACGAGAGCAATGAGCAGGGCGACCTGACCTTCCAGCAGGGCGACGTCATCGTGGTCACCAAGAAGGAGGGCGACTGGTGGACGGGCGTGGTCTCAGGCAAGACGGGGGTATTCCCTTCCAACTACGTCAAACCCAAGGACTCTGAGGTAACTTCTAGAAAACAGTCTTTGTGTGGCGATTCATAAGCTCTGCGATGCAGTCCTGTTTGTCTGATCAGCTCTCCCAGTAAAACCTTTAAAAAATCTCCCTGCTCTCCTTTAAAAAATAAATACAAATATTTGAGTTTTCTTTTTTAGGTTTCAGACAGCTAAAACAACAGTAGGACAGTAAAATGATTTTGCCGTGTTAATACATACACATAGAAAAATATGCTTTATATATTCCAAAGCGCTCTCCTAACATTAGCGAACGTTCACGGTGAACATAAAACAAATGGAATAGGTTAGTTGGCCAGCGTTGGCTAACGTTTCACGAACTGTGTGCCTTGTTTAACTCCCAGTAAAACCAGAGCTCTCGGTCTTCCCTCTAGGGACTGGGACCCGCAGGGAAGACTGGAAGCCTGGGGAAGAAGCCCGAGATAGCCCAGGTCATCGCCCCGTACACGGCCACGGGGGCCGAGCAGCTCACCCTGGCGCCCGGCCAGCTCATCCTCATCAGGAAGAAGAACCCGGGGGGCTGGTGGGAAGGGGAGCTGCAGGTTGGAGGACCATCTCTCAACACTACTCACCACAAACCAACAACACTTTCTTGAAATATCGTAGTAGATGTTTAAATACTAAGTTGTATTAATACGTGGACTTAGATGTGCCAATAATGGTCTTAGTATATAGTACTAATATACAAGGTGATATGGTAATTTATACGTAGACAGTGATGTAGAAATTACAATACAGTAATGTAGATTCATTGTCATCCACACATTTGCTTTAAAAACAAGTAAAGGGGACTGTTTCTAACTGTTAAAATTCTTGCTCTGCCCCTGTGGCCTCTCTCATACTCACAAGTCCTCTCATTGGTCCAGGCCCGGGGAAAGAAGCGGCAGATTGGCTGGTTCCCGGCCAACTACGTGAAGCTCCTGAGCCCCAGCACCAGTAAGACCACGCCCACAGAACCCACACCCCCCAAGCTGCCAATGCCCAGTGCAGGTAGGGGCCAGGAGCAGGGATCTGACGGGGGCCCGCCAGGGCCTTGGGGCCCCTCCTTGACTCAACATATGACGGGTACTAACACGGTGCAGACATTCTCTGTGTACTTTCATATTATAGTAGCGTCCTTGATAATAACATTCTTTCCTATCAAAATAAAAAAAAATCAAGTTATTGTAACGTTCTTTACAAGAACATTCTTTCATGTTAAAATAACATTCTTGATAATTACATTATTTTGTGTTATAATAACATTATTTACAAGAACATTCTGTCATGTTATAATAACATTCTTGATAATGACATTATTTTGTGTTATAATAACATTCTTTACAAGAACATTCTTTCATGTTAAAATAACATTCTTGATAATTACATTATTTTGTGTTATAATAACATTATTTGCAAGAACATTCTGTCATGTTATAATAACATTTTTGATAATTACATTATTTTGTGTTATAATAACATTCTTTACAAGAACATTCTGTCATATTATTAGTAACAGAGGACTGTGTTGTGCAGTGGGCCTAATAGTAGTGTTTTTTAATGTCCTGTCCAGGAGTAAAGCCCTAGCCCCCTACACCCCTAGTCTCCTGTGTGGATCTGAGGGGATTGGATAGGTATAATTCATTTGGTAGCAGCTCTACCTTGCCCTCTGATAAGCTATACGTAGAATAGTCTCCATAGTGGCCTATATAATACCCATTCCAATCCTCTCAGATCCTAAACAATATTTTTTGGGGGGTTTGGTCGACATTGCCGACTGATTTGATCTACAAATCGCCTTTTTTGCTTCATTTATATCAAATAATTATTAGATCAATCAGTCGGTAACAATTTACCCACAAAGTATCACAGATTTGATCGAACACTGCCTTTTGTCCCTTTTCTCGTGGACGGGGCCCAAGTCTCTTGTGTTGTATGACTAACCCTTCACTTGTATCTGTATGTGTGTCTCCAGCAGTCTGTCAGGTGATTGGCATGTACGACTACATGGCGCAGAATGATGACGAACTGCCCTTTGGGAAGGGCCAGATCATCAATGTGCTGAGCAGGGAAGACCCTGATTGGTGGAAAGGCGAGCTGAATGGTTCCGTGGGCCTCTTCCCCTCCAACTACGTCAAACTGACCACCGACACAGACCCCAGCCAACAATGTGAGTGCACACACTACTACTAAAGTCTACCTCTCTGTCACACCCAGCAGTTTGAGTACATACTGAACCCTTTCTCACACACACAGTCGCATACACACACACACACACACACACACACACACTGATGTGGACTCCTGCTTTGTATAGACGTGATCTTTCTTGTATCCTCTCACTCTCTTCGAAACCTAATTCATTTCAACTAAAACCCCTGGAAACCTCTGGAATCTAATCAAAAGGGACAGTGTTTGACAAGGGTACAATCTGTAGTCAACTGATCATACTGATACCTATGGGCCCCCCCTCTTTGAAGACGTTTCAGATCATGTACCATCCTCAGTTGAATAGAGGTGTGTGTCTGTATGTACAGTCCCTCCTCACTAACATCTCCCTCAATGTCCTGTAGACGCCCCCTCCTCCCCCACATCCCTCATGCATATACTGTACCATGGTTAGACTCCACCTCATCTGTTATGCTGCACGCTGTGTGTCGTCTCGTGAACTCGTCCGCCACCGACGTCCATTTAGTTCTGCACGCTCGTGTATTTGCATATTTTTCTTTCTTTTGTTGTTGTCTTGTTGGTTTGGTTCCGTTTTTGGTTTGCGTTTTTTGCTTATGTGCTGTGTTCTCCTCCTCTTTCTAGGACTCATATGTTGCCCATTCCCACTCAGCCTTGAAAGTCCTCAAAGAGACCCACTATCCCCTAAACACTGCCCCCGCGGGATGATGGGAGATGCAGCCACCCCGATCATGTGACTGCCACATGATTACCACCTGGCCTTGTGGGCTAGAAGAGTCAAGCTGCAGAGAGCAGGCCGCATATTCGAACTGTTAGACGCATTCGCCAAAATTGCCAAGCAGCTTCCTTATCCTACATCGTTTATTCTTTTAAACAATTTACTTAAACAAATTAAACATTTATTATTAATCGAAACATTTCAATGTTTTTTTTAGGAAATTGAAAAAAAATAACTACTTGGAAGTGATCATATGAATGGGAGACTGGATAGTGGGTCCTTTTGTGGCTTTCTGTGAACTAAGATTTTTTTGGTAGATTTAGACATTCTGCTTTTATCATTCTGCTTTTTTTTATCAGCGCACCACGGATTTGGTCTATTTATTTAAAAAAGAAATTACTGAGTCAAATGGCTTCCTTTTGACGTTAAACTTCTCCCTCCCCTCCCTTACTAACCCCTCCCCCATCCGACCCACAGCTCCACAGAAAGACCCACTATTCATGACACACAGCATCAGACGGGCCCCCCAAACAACCGGGGCCTGGACCGAAAGACAACCCCAAGCCCCTTCCCCCTTCAGTTTGCAGATCTGAAGGAAACGGGATCGGTTGTAACCACATTGCTTACGTCTTACAGATCTGCACAAACACGAAGGGTTATATGGGAATGGGTGGTGGGTTGGTTGTCCGACTGGGCCCGGGATTGGTTCATCATGAGCACCCTGTCTAATGGACTAGTCTAGGGGTTGAAAGGTCACCGAAACACACATGGGTCACGTTATAGGATGGAGGCAGAGCTTATTACATTTACTGTAGCTTACATCCAGACCACCCCTGCCCCAAAGCCAGCTCATACAGTGGACAGAGAAGCTGTCTGTCAAACCTATGGGCGGGACTGAACCTGTCAATTTATCCACTCGCATCTAGCTGTGTTTTTTTAATGTTCATACTAAACGTTCTTTGGATGAGTCTTGTTGTTTGGAGGTGCTGGGGTGTTTACTTTGTGCTGTGGCGTTTTGTGAAACGGGGTTATGATCGACGCAAACCAAATAATGCACAGCCGCCACAAGTGGAGTGGGGATGGTACACACACAGTATGCACAGGCTTGTAATTGTGTGATTTGAATGGCACACACCAAGTAAGTAAGGATGTTATATCCTCAGCAAGTCAATTCTTGTCTCCTCAGAACTATGTATTATTCAGAGTATATGGGGTGTTTTGTATTCATGAGTTGGTTTACGTGTTTTCTCCTAGATTTATGTCTATTGAAGTGTAATTTCTACGCAAGTTGGACAACTCTAAATCCCCAGGCACTATACCATGACAGTCTATTTTTTATAAATGAATGCAATTATAATGCATAGTGTTTTAAATATGTATGGTTATGTTGTATTGTATTTTTCCCCCCTTCCCTCCTGAAGTTATTTTTTTACCGGTTTACGCAGTTGCCATTTGTAAAACTCAGAAGCAACACGTCCATTTAGTTTGACCTTTTCCGCAGTTATTTTGTCAAGAAAATCCTATTGAAAAGAACTGTGATTCAGCTGAATATGAACATACTAAATATGAAATGAATAGCCTCCTAATAATAGCTTTTTAACAATGTTTACATATGAAAACTAAGAAAAAAACAAAGACTATGGTATTTTTTTTTGTAGTCCTTGTAACAGAGTGGAATGCCATGTTCTAGGGCTATATAGCTATGGCCTTAACCTATTATTATTATTATTATTATTATTATTCTCCTCAAACAAAAGGAAAAAGCATGGCATCATCCATTCAAAGCAATATATACATACAGTAGTATTGTACTTCAACCATATCAATCTTGTTTGCTTTTGTCACAACAGTATTGTCATTTCATTGTTCTTCTAAAACACAAAGATGGAATTCCTGTATGCCGCCTTTAAAAAAAATATATAACCGTTTGGTTCCTATTGGTTCCACTATGTGACAGTATTGGTGTTTGCTGCTTTATGATTGGTTTGTTGGACTTTCCCAATGTGTCTTTTTGAGACTCATCAGTTTCAAGGGGGTTTGTACTCCGTTGCTGACTCGGGTTTGAGAAGCACAACAAAAATTCGAACTATTACGGTATATACAATACTCTGACTATAAACTGAATTGCTTCTGGTATGTTATGGAATCAACAACCAAATCCAAAATGTAATCGTTACACTTGGTTCCTGAAGCATTTGGTCAGAAATGAATGTACAAATTGAAAAATGTATACAAACAAGTCGGCTTTAATTTTTTTTTAAGTGTCATGCCGTCTTTAATATAGAAAAGTACGTGTATAATGATTAAAAAGCTCAATGGCAATGGTGGACTTGTGTTTTTTTTATGTATTTACTGATTTTAAAAATCAAAAGGGTTGTTTACTTGATCAAGAGACCTACCACCATTTCTTTTTAATTCCTTTTATAGATAACTGGAAAAATGTATATTACAAGGGTCTAAAGAATTATACTTTCAACTTTTTATTTTTATGCATGATTTTTGGTTGGCTTTTGAGGGGAAGATCCTTTTACCTGACACCTTGTAAATACATTTTTGAAATACTTTTCCGGGGAAGTATTTTGTAGTGTATATTGTTTATTTCAGTGACTTGTTCAGGTGTCAGTCTACATGCCTAGAACTCTGAAGACAGAAAGTCCAAAGAGCCAGCAATTGGCTTTCTGTGGAAGTTTGTTTGAGAGATGGGTCATTGAGATTGTGTTTCTGATCGAAGCTGTTGTCCTGTTCCACAGGGTGCGCGGACCTGCACCTGCTGGACATGCTGACCCCCGTTGAGAGGAAGAGACAGGGCTACACGCACGAGCTCATCGTCACCGAGGAGAACTATGTCAATGACCTGCAGCTCGTCACCGAGGTAACCATATTTATATATTTATTTATTTACACTTTTTTTTTTTACCTTTGTTTAACTAGGCAAGTCAATTATGAACAACTTCTTATTTACAATGACGGCCTATCGGGGAACAGTGGGTTAACTGCCTTGTTCAGGGGCAGAATGATAGATTTGTACCTTGTCAGCTCTGGGATTCAATACGTTTCCGGAATGTTTGTGTTAACATTGCGTCAACGTTTCCTCGCCAGGTCTTTCAGAAGCCTCTGCTGGAGTCGGAGCTGCTGACTGAGAAAGAGGTGGCCATGATCTTCGTCAACTGGAAGGAGCTCATCATGTGTAACATCAAGCTGCTCAAGTACGCTCCCTAGCCACCTCTGGTCCTGTTGTCATAACTATAGTTTAACTAGCTATATGGTGGATAGCAGCTGATTTCCTGTGGGTCTTTATGACTCGTGGCTTAAAGGGGCAATCTGGGATTGGTACATCCATTGTACACTTTCAAGTAATAATATTTTGCCATTGATTCTTGTAAACAAACACTGTACAGCTTCAGAACTATAGCCAGACTCACCAATCGTCCCATTCTCTTATGCCCCCTTCCTCCGGTCCCCCGTCACTAGGGCTCTGAGGGTTAGGAAGAAGATGTCGGGCGAGCGGATGCCGGTGAAGATGATTGGAGACATCCTGACGGCCCAGCTGCCCCACATGCAGCCCTACATCCGCTTCTGCAGCTGCCAGCTCAACGGGGCCACGCTCATCCAGCAGAAGACCGACGAGGTGCCCGAGTTCAAGGACTTTGTCAAGGTAATGGAGAAAGGTCGTAAAGAACGCGTTACCATCTGAAATGCCACCATATTCCCTATATAGTGCACAACTTTTGACCAGAGCTCTATGTTTGACTAATTTGTATCAATATTTTATTGGCCCCTAGTGTCTCGTGCACATTCGGTTTGTTCATGCCTCTTGTTTGGTTGACTGTGAATAGCCTCGACTCCAGCCGTTCTTGGTTTCTTCGCCTGATGTCTGACACCGCAAGACTAGACTGTGATATACTAGCGTCAGTGTACTTTCTTATTTGAGGGTAGCCGAGCCACAGCACTAGGTTGGGACTGATCCAACGTGATTCCTGTGTATATATATTCACATGTGAGTGTTATTAGGTTCTACGCTGATATCTGATACTGATAATATTTCCTCTCCCCTACAGAGACTGGCCATGGACCCAGGTTGTAAGGGAATGCCCCTCTCCAGCTTCCTCCTCAAACCCATGCAAAGGGTGACGCGCTACCCCCTCATCATCAAAAATGTATGTGCACACATGTTTTCTCACACCCACTCTTCCCACCATCTGAATAAAGTGTATGTGATTTGAAAAGCCTGACCACAGCCTCTGAAGCTAAGCAGGGTTGGTCCTGGTCGGTCCCTAGATTGGAGACCAGATGCTGCTGGAAGTGATGTTGGAGGGCCAGTAGGAGGCACTCTTTCCTCTGGTCTAAAAAAAACGGGTGTCCTGACTCTGTGGTCACTAAAGATCCCATGTCACTTATCATAAGAGTAGGGGTGTTAACCCCGGTGTCCTAAATTCCCAAGCTGTCCCTTATACCATCACGGTCACCTAATCATCCCCAACTTACAATTGGCTCATTCATCCCCCTCCTCTCCCATGTAACTATTCCCCAGGTTGTTGCTGTAAATGAGAATGTGTTCTCAGTAAACCTACCTGGTAAAATAAGGGTTAAATAAATAAAACATTTAACTGATACACACACACTGGAATTGACTAACTATGTGTGATACGGCTCAGATCCTAGAGAATACTCCGGAGGCTCACCCGGACCATAGCCATCTGAAGCAGGCTCTGGAGAAGGCTGAGGAGCTGTGCTCCCAGGTCAACGAGGGTGTCAGGGAGAAGGAGAACTCTGACCGGCTGGAGTGGATCCAGGCCCACGTCCAGTGTGAGGGGCTGTCTGAGGTAATACACACAGAGACAGACACACAAACACACACACAAATCATTATTAATAAAATAAGGAAAAAAATCTTAATTGACTCACCTGGTTAAATAAAGGTCAAATAAAACACAATGAAAAACACAGGAACATGTACTTGTTTCCACAAAAATACACACACAATTGACACATTTCCACACCGTGAACACAGACTCAACTCCCAACTCCCAACTCAATCACCTGGCCTTTTTTCTTTTAACGACTTTCTTTTTAGCAACTTGTGTTCAACTCGGTGACCAACTGCCTGGGTCCGCGCAAGTTCCTGCACAGCGGCAAACTCTACAAGGCCAAGAGCAACAAGGAGCTGTACGGCTTCCTATTCAACGACTTCCTCCTGCTGACTCAGATCATCAAGCCCCTGGGCTTCTCGGGCTGCGACAAGGTGTTCAGTGCCAAGTCCCACCTGCAGTACCGCATGTACAAGACCGTAAGTACTCTCCTCTCCCCAACCTACACATTGTCCGCGCCCCAAATGGCACCCTATAGGGCAGCAATTCTCAACTTGTGGGTCGTGACCCAAATTTGAATCGTATGAGGTTTTGAGTGGGTCATGGGTGTCTGATTTGCCGTACAAATCCCCAAGTACAGTAGTATGGCTGTTTTAGTGGCATGTTCAAGACCAGGGCTAAATCCCAATTATCTCTCCTTCCTGTACATTTGTTCACTTCTCTTCACTGATTCGAAAGGAAATTACCTGTATAAGAAATATTGTGGAAATCCCCTCGAGCCCAAACCTGCACCAATCCCGTGCTTTTAGATTTATGGGATGTAGTAAACGAGTGCGCACTTCAGGAACGTGACGAGATATTATTGCGATGCACCCCAATAGTTCTGAACTTGTGACCTCTGACCTTGTTGTGATCTTTAACCCCCGCCACAGCCCATCTTCCTGAACGAGGTGTTGGTGAAGCTGCCAACAGATCCCTCGGGAGATGAGCCCATCTTCCACATCTCCCACATCGACAGGGTCTACACCATCCGGGCAGAGAGCATCAACGAGAGGTACGCACACAGACGAATGCATGCAGTCACAGACACACACACACACACACACACATTGCCAAGGTGTTCTTTTGACCTTGTTGTGATGACTCATGCAGGACTGCTTGGGTGCAGAAGATCAAGGCAGCTTCGGAGCTCTTCATCGAGACAGAGAAGAAGAAGAGGGAGAAGGCTTACCTGGGTATAACAGTCTGTCTCTCTGCTCCTCTGTAGGTCCACTGTGTCTGGGAGGGACAGCTTTGTCACCTACCCTTCCAGACCATGGTCTCAAAAGCACTGTTGGTAACACTTTATATGAGTGTCTTTTTTTAAGCATCTTTGGGTTTCATAAAAGCCCTATATAAGTACTTTGTATTATTACTTGAAGTTACCCCATTATCTTTGTAACCTTGTATTTATGCTAGTAACATTTTATGAAAATGTTGCTACATAGTAGTGTGGGAATTGTGGAGTTGAGCAATTTCTGTGTTATACTTGAGGAATAGTGACTACTTATTCCACTTTTAACAAAAACGGCTTAATTTCACTAAGATGCAAAGAACGAGCTAATAACGATTTTGGTTTTTAATGTATGTACAGTGTTAGTACACAGGTATAAGACCAACTTCATGTAAAGTGTTACCAAACTATCTCTCATGACCACTGAGTGTTTTCATGCTGGCTTTGTCTCCTCTGACTTTGCTGCGTGTTTGTCTCAGACCATTACGTTTAGGTCTGACCATTACGTTTGTGTCTGTCTCGATGCAGTTCGCTCACAGAGGGCCACGGGCATCGGCCGGCTGATGGTAAACATTGTGGAGGGCATCGAGCTGAAGCCCTGCCGCTCCCACGGTAAGTCCCTGGAGATGACCCCCTGCCACACCCAGACCGGAGGTTGATCTCAACACTTGATCTGTGTTTCTCTGACACGAGAGAGTGACACACACCACCTTTTAATACATGTGTCGATTGCTGTTCAGTACACAGGAGAAGAATGATAGTGTTAACAGTACATGCAGGGGTTCAAATAGTATTTTGAGCCTGCCTGCAGTGCCAGATGGGTGGTGTTTGCCCTTTCGGGACTATTCCATTGGTTCCATTTCGCCAAGCCAGCTTAATCGAGCACAAGTATGTGGAAGATCTAATCTCTCTAGGCCAACATCCAGTGAGATTGCAGAGCGCCAAATTCAAATACAGAAATACTCATTATAAAAATTCTGAAAACAAAACATTTTACATAGGTTTAAAGATGAACTTCTTGTGAATCCAACCACGGTGTCAGATTTTAAAAATGCTTTACGGCATACCTTTCGATTATTTGAGAACATAGCCCAGCAGACAAATCATTACAAACAGTAACCAGCCAAGCAGAAGAGTTACACAAGTCAGAAATAGAGATAAAATGAATCCCTTACCTTTGATGATCTTCATATGGTTGCACTCAGAAGGCATTAATTTACTCAATAAATGTTCCTTTTGTTTGATAAAGTCTCTTTATATCCAAAAACCTCAGTTTTGTTCGCATTTTCTTCAGTAATCCACAGGCTCAAACGCAGTCAAAACAGGCAGACAAAAAAATCAAAATTGTATCTGTAAATTTCATAGAAACATGTGAAACGATGTTTATATTCAATCCTCAGGTTGTTTTTAGCCTAAATAATTGATAATATTTCAACCGTTGTCAATATAAAAGGTAAACAAGAAAGGCACTCTCTCGGTCACGCGCATGAAAAAACTAACTCATTCAGACTGCTCTTACTCCCTAATTTTTCAGAATACAAGCCTGAAACAACAAGCCTGAAACAAAATACTTTTGACATATAGTGGAAGGCATAGGAACTGCAAATTGAGTCCTAAGTCAATGGATACTGTAATGGCATTGAATAGAAAACTACACACAAAAAAAGAAAACTACTTCCTGAATGGGTTTTTCTCAGGTATTCGCCTGCCAAATCAGTTCTGTTATACTCACAGACACTATTTTAACACTTTTGGAAACTTTAGAGTGTTTTCTATCCAAATCTATCAGTTATATGCATATTTTCTGGGCCCAAGTAGCAGGCCGTTTAATTTGGGCATGCTTTTCATCCAAAATTCTGAATGCTGCCCCCTACCCTAGAGAAGTTAAAATACTATTTTGAGGGGGAATACCCATATTGGTCTATTCTAAACGTCTATACAACTGTGCCAATCTGTTATTGGGTTGTAAAATTCTGGTAATTTGACAAAGTTTTTTCCAGAAATCCCAGTTTGAGGGTTAAGGAATCAGGAGGGAGTTAGCATTCTCCAACTTGGAATTCTTCAACCGGGATTTCTTTCAAACCAGTGGATTTGGGGAAAGTGAGTGTAATTTCCCAACCCTAAGGTGTGATCTCTTCTCAGGTAAGAGCAACCCGTACTGCGAGGTGACGATGGGTTCCCAGTGCCACATCACCAAGACCCTGCAGGACACGCTCAACCCCAAGTGGAACTCCAACTGTCAGTTCTTCATCAAGGACCTGGAGCAGGACGTGCTGTGTGTCACCGTGTTTGAGAGAGACCAATTCTCTCCTGACGGTGAGGCTGCGGGCACACACACACACACACACACACACACACACACACACACACAAACAGCTTTTTATTGACCAGGCCTTTTTGATTCCGTGTGCTGTCATGCGATATATTCTATCACAATATATGGTGTGACAACCTTGTATTGAACCCTCATTACTTGTCTATCCTGTCTGTCTGTAGATTTCCTAGGCAGGACAGAGATCCGTCTGGCGGACATTAAGAAGGACCAGGGCTCCAAAGGGCCCATCACCAAGAGGCTGCTGCTCCACGAGGTGCCCACAGGAGAGATTGTCGTACGACTGGACCTGCAGCTCTTCGAGGAGCCCTAGCCCATCCCAGTTCATCCCAGCCCTGCTCAGCTCAGCCTAACCCAGCCTAGCCTAGCACCCATATACTGTACACCCCCCCAAACCCCGTTATCCCTGCCCGAAGACTCACCAAGCTCTAGTGACAATCCCCAACGGCCCAGCCCCACACTCCTGTGTGTGTGTGTGTGTGTGTGCGTGCATGTGCGTGTGACTGTGAAGGAATGTCTGCAGAAGGGTTTTAATTATGGTGTGGGTTTTTTTCTCCTCTTTTTGATTTGAATCATTATGGTGTATATATGATATCATGATTCCGCTATTATTTGGTTGAACAAAATTATGAAGCATTCCACAGCTAATCTAAAATCTCAAAGGCCGTCTTATAACGCAATGAACCTTTGAGACATGATATACTGTGGAGAAATGTTTGAACAACACATATGATCATTGCTTATGCACTGTATGTCTTAAAGAGCCCACCCTGTGGCATTAACACCTGGGGCGTGTTCATTAGTCAACAAGCGGAAGAAAACGGACAAACCGGGCGAGACTCCCTTGTCCAATAATAAACGTTCATTTTCTTTTCACGTTACAAAACGTTTTAAAACGCCTTCCGTTGTGTGGCCAAATGAACACCACCCAGGTGACCACACTGTTGTTGTGCCATCCCTGTGACAACATACGGCAACCTCCCATATAACCTTTGACACTGTGTTCATGTTTATAAACATACGGCTATTATGTCATTGCAGGTCAGACAATTTCAAAAGCTTGTGTGAAGCCCATCTGATAATACCCCTGGTTGTTTTAGCTGGAACATCTTCCCTTGTATTTCTTTCATTCAAACGTGACCCAGGTTTCGAGTTATTTGTTCGTTTCTGTGTACGTCTGTTTGAGACCAGGGTACATAAGCAGGTACAGTACATAAGTGAATGTGAGGAGGAGAGCTATACTTTGTGATATACCTTCAAAGGTTTGGTGAGACACTTTGGAAAAATGTGTTAGGGAATTAAAGAGCTGTTATGTTAGTATACTACAGTATGCTGAGAATGAAAATGAAGCTATCAGTAATCTTTACAATGTACCTTTATATGGTCCACATATTGAGCGTTGTGTTTTAGATTGGAAATTCAAATGAAAGGCCAGACGAAATGTTTGGGTGTGTTTGAAACATTACAGAAGTACTGTACGAAAGTACACGCTATCAAATTGGCTTAGCCAAATATATATTGTTGTACGGTTTGAGGGAAATTGAAGAGCAGATTTCCTGTTTTCTAAATGATGTGTAAATGAGTGCCGATTTCTAGTTACATTTGCAGCGTAGGCCAAGATGATGGAGTACCAGTGTACTACAAATCATTCGTTTTTTGATGGTTAGAAGAATCATACGGTGATGTCAGGAATGTTTTTGTACTTGTTCCGAAAAATTCAGTTATTTTCAACGCATTCATATCTTCACGTTTTGTATGTATATTTTAGTTGTTTTTAATTACATTTTTTCGTACGGCAAAAAAGCACCATTTAATATAGAGTGCTATATTTATGTGTTGGAAAGCCATTTTGGAGGTGTTTTGTTTTGGAGGCTGAGGTCAGGCTTTGTTGTGATGGACATATTCGGCCAATGCTGTAACTGTTTGTGAAGAGGAGGCATTTCAGGTTCATTCAATGTGGGTCTCAAATGAATATATTTCCTTTGCAAGAGAACAGGAATTATTTTTTTTAGAGTTTTGTGTGGCACTGTGTTCAGTTGAACAACACTGTATTACATATTTATTGACGTTAAGAAAGACCATTCTGACAAAAGGGAAATATCAGCCTCCAGGTTGCTGCAATATGCAATCTACTCCGAGGTATGAGAAAATTTGAATCTTTCATATGGTCTTATCTGTTAATTTGTTCTTTATGATGACCCTCCCATTATCTTGGGTTCTGCGTTCGAAAGGAGATGTACAAGGATATCCGAAGGCAGCAGAGACGACTGACTTCAGTCTAAGTCTGACAATGTTAGCATAGTTTGTCTAATGTTAGTTTAATGTATGTTGTTGTTGTTACCAGCTATGTGTCCGTGTAGATAATGTACAAATACTAGTGAAATTCCACTGCCGTGTTAGTGAGAGTGGTCAAGGAGAACAGCGTTTGCAGAGCCTGTGTTCCTTATGTGTATGTCTAGGAGGGAGTGAGTAACATTAACTTACTATTCTCGAGTGCTTTTGGGTTTGTGCTGGGTCTCTGTTCAAGTTGGAGGACTTAGATTATGACTAGTCATTTCCCTATAGCGTGCGACCTGTACCTCCACTCCTTTCCCGGTTACCCCACAGTAGTGCCCTTTTAATGTTCACTCTAAAACCAGTGATGGTCTCTCTTCTTTTTAATGAGCAAAGTCTTAACTGATAAAGTACAGTATGTGAATATGTTGAAATATTTGAAAGGAGTATAAGTAATATATTACAACAACTACCGTAGAATAATGTTGATGACAATGTATTGTTATCAAGGTATGAGAAGTGTATTGTCTTAAATGTTGAAAATAAAATTCGATTGGACCAAGGAGTTTGATGTATGTTTTAGCCTTAATTTACAAACCTTGTAAGTACTTATTTTATACAAAATATACTTAAATGTTTTGGAGTTTACCGCCATATATTACTTTTCCATTAAATGGGTCTCATAGATAGCGTTCACTTCAGTCAGTGCCTGAAAGGTTTGTACATTGAACATGTCATTCATGTTAAAGCAGTAACCGTGATGATTTGAAGGGGCTGGTGTTTCAGCAGGGCGCAATTTTGTTATGCAAGGAATGTTTGGGGAAAGTTTGACGTTGAAATAGCAATATGTATTGTTTTTGTGTCGAACTTGCATATACGTCACATTGAAACTGAGAATGTCTTGATGTGTGACATTTTGGTCATTTCGTTCTTTGAGGTAATAGGGTGGAACTAAATTTGTTTTCACATTTGTTTCCGTTTAGATGGCATTCTGTGATTGCTCATTCAAGGTAGTAATGAAAACAAATATCAAATCAAAATCAATTTCAATTGTATTTGTCACATCCACATTGGTTAGCAGATGTTAATGCGAGTGTAGCGAAATGCTTGTGCTTCTAGTTCCGACAATGCAGTAATAACCAACAATTAATCTAACCTAACAATTTCACAACAACTACCTTATACACACAAGTGTAAAGGGATGAAGAATATGTACATACAAATATATGAAGGAGTGATGGTACAAAACGGCATAGGCAAGATGCAGTTGGTGGTATCGAGTACAGTATATATGTATGAGATGAGTAATGTAGGTAAACATTGTATGTATGTAAACATTAAGTGGCATTGTTTAAAGTGGCTAGTGATACATTTTTTACATACATTTTTCCATTATTAAAGTGGCTGGAGTTGAGTCAGTATGTTGGTAGCAGCCACTCAATGTTAGTGGTGGTTGTTTAACAGTCTGATGGCCTTGAGATAGAAGCTGTTTTTCAGTCTCTCGGTCCCAGCTTTGATGCACCTGTACTGACCTCGCCTTCTGGATGTTAGCGGGTTGAACAGGCAGTGGCTTGGGTGGTTGTTGTCCTTGATGATCTTTATCGCCTTCCTGTGACATCGGGTGGTGTAGGTGTCCTGGAGGGCAGGTAGTTTGCCCCCGGTGATGCGTTGTGCAGACCTCACTACCCTCTGGAGAGCCTTACGGTTGTGGGCGGAGCAGTTGCCGTACCAGGCGGTGAAACAGCCCGACAGGATGCTCTCGATTGTGCATCTGTAAAAGTTTGTGAGTGCTTTTGGTGACAAGCCAAATTTCTTCAGCCTCCTGAGGTTGAAGAGGCGCTGCTGCGCCTTCTTCACAATGCTGTCTGTGTGGGTGGACCAATTCAGTTTGTCTGTGATGTGTACGCCAAGGAACCTAAAACTTACTACCCTCTCCACTATTGTCCTGTCGATGTGGATAGGAGGGTGCTCCCTCTGCTGTTTCCTGAAGTCCACGATCATCTCCTGTTTTGTTGACGTGGAGTGTGAGGTTATTTTCCTGACACCACACTCCGAGGGCCCTCACCTCCTCCCTGTAGGCCGTCTCGTCGTTGTTGGTAATCAAGCCTACCACTGTTGTGTCGTCCGCAAACTTGATGATTGAGTTGGAGGCGTGCATGGCCACGCAGTCGTGGGTGAACAGGAAGTACAGGAGAGGGCTCAGAACGCACCCTTGTGAGGCCCCAGTGTTGAGGATCAGCGGGGTGGAGATGTTGTTCCCTACCCTCACCACCTGGGGGCGGCCCATCAGGAAGTCCAGTACCCAGTTGCACAGGGCGGGGTCGAGATCCAGGGTCTCGAGCTTGATGACGAGTTTGGAGGGTACTGTGGTGTTAAATGCTGCGCTGTAGTCGATGAACAGCATTCTCACATAGGTATTCCTCTTGTCCAGATGGGTTAGGGCAGTGTGCAGTGTGGTTGCGATTGCATCGTCTGTGGACCTATTGGAGCGGTAAGCAAATTGGAGTGGGTCTAGTGTGTCAGGAAGGGTGGAGGTGATATGGTCCTTGACTAGTCTCTCAAAGCACTTCATGATGACGGAAGTGAGTGCTACGGGGCTCAGTTACCTTCGCTTTCTTGGGAACAGGAACAATGGTGGCCCTCTTGAAGCATGTGGGGACAGCAGACTGGGATAGGGATTGATTGAATACGTCCGTGAACACACCAGCCAGCTGGTCTGCGCTTGCTCTGAGGACGCGGCTGGGGATGCCTTCTGGGCCTGCAGCCTTGCGGGGGTTAACACGTTCAAATGTTTTACTCACGTCGGCTGCAGTGAAGGAGAGTCCGCAGGTTTTTGTATTGTTTGAAATGTTCTCTGTTTATTACCAAGTACTTCACCATATTTCAGCGCGAGTCAGTTTGGCTTGATGTCTAACTTGCTACAGTCGTTAGCCTAGTAGTCTCTTTGAGTGGGTCTAATTTTGGATGCTGATTGGTTAAAGTTCCACAAGTTACCACCGGCTGAAGCTATGAAGTTGAAATTCCTATTTACTATGTTCCATCTCACTCCCAATCCAGTCTCATCAGCCCAGCCAGACAATTAATGAACTTTGATATCCACTGTGAAAACCATCTAGACATTATCTCCCATTTATTTTAGACTAGCAATTGGGTTTTCAATAGCGGATACTTTTATGAACCTTACTGTCTGTCTCTGACATTTGCAACATTGTTTCAATATTGAAACTTTGTCTCTGGTCTCAAACGCCCATGCCAATATATCCTCCAAATACTGTCTTCTTGGGCATTATTACTTCATTCAGAATCATGCAGCAGCAACTGCTATTGATAATGGCTATCTACACTGAACAAAATATATAAAAGCAACATGTACCTTGATTTTGTTTTTTACTTTAATTGACATAAAATATTTATTATTTACTCTAATTTTATTTGTCATAACATAACTGATTGGCTCAAATGCATTAAGAAGGAAAGAAATTACAGAAATGAACTTTTAACAAGGCACACCTGTTCATTGAAATGCATTCCAGGTGACTACTTCATGAAGCTGGTTGAGAGAATGCCAAGAGTGTGCAAAGCTGTCATCAAGACAAAGGGTGGCTACTTTGAAGAATCTCAAATATAAAATATATTTTGATTTGTTTAACACTATTTTGGTTACTACATGATTCCATGTGTTATTTCATAGTTTTGATGTCTTCACTATTATTCTGCAATGTAGAAAATAGTTAAAAAATATATATTAAAAAAACTTGAATGAGTAGGTGTGTCCAAACTTATGACTGGTACTGTATATATTTTTTCCACACACAAAAAAATCCCCTTAAAACTGAAATATCAGAATTGGATAAGTCTCCAGCCCCCCTGAGTTAATACCCGGTGGAAGCACCTTTGGCAGCAATTACAGCTGTGAGTCTGTTGTAGGCCTGTCCCCGACCCAAATAAATATTGGTCGACCATAAGTCGTCTGTTCTTTCTACCAATCAATTGATGGATATTTTTAAATGTGTATTTTTCCATTAATAGACAAACCCTATGTGTTTTCATAAAATTAACTACATTTGAAGTCGGAAGTTTACAAACACTTAGGTTGGGGTCATTAAAACTTGTTTTTCAACCACTCCACAAATTTCTTGTTAACAAACTATAGTTTTGGGAGGATTGGAAGTATGCTGGGGGTCATTGTCCATTTGGAGACCCATGTAAGACCAAGCTTGAACTTCCTGACTGAGGTTAGGATATCTACTTTGTGCATGACACAAGTCGTTTTTCCAACAATTGTTTACAAACCGATTATTTCACTGTATCACAATTCCAGTCGGTCAGAAGTTTACATACATTAAGCTGACTGGGCCTTTAAACAGTTTGGAAAATTCCAGAAAATGATGTCATGGATTTAGAAGCTTCTGATAGGCTAATTGACATCATTTTAGTCAATTGGGGGTGTACTTGTGGATGTATTTCAAGGCATACCTTCAAACTCAGTGGCTCTTTGAATATCAAAATAAATCAGCCAAGACCTCAGAAAACAAATTGTAGACCTTCACAAGTCTGGTTCATCCTTGGGAGCAATTTCCAAACGCATTAAGGTGCCACGTTCATCTGTACAAACAATAGTACGCAAGTATAAACACCATGGGACCACGCAGCCGTCATACCGCTCAGGAAGGAGACACGTTCTGTCTCCTAGAGATGAACGTACTTTGGTGCAAAAGTGCAAATCAATCCCAGAACAAGAGCAAAGGACCTTGTGAAGATGCTGGAGGAAACAGGTACAAACGTTTCTATATCCACAGTAAAACGAGTCCTATATCGACATAACCTGAAAACCCGCTCCGCAAGGAAGACACCACTGCTCCAAAACCACCATAAAAAAGCCAGACTATGGTTTGCAACTGCACATGGGGACAAAGATTGTACTTTTGGTCTGATGAAACAAAAATAGAACTGTTTGACAATAATGACCATCGTTATGTTTGGAGGAAAAAGGGGGAGACTTGCAAGCCTAAGAAGCACAGGGGTGGCAGCATCATGTTGTGGGGGTGCTTTGCTGCAGGAGGGACTGGTGAATTTCACATAGGTGGCATCTTCACAACATAGGGAGGAAAATGATGTGGATATATTGAAGCAACATCTCAAGACATCAGTCAGGAAGTTCAAGCTTGGTTTTACATGGGTCTCCAAATGGACAATGACCCAAGCATACTTCCAAAGTTGCAAAATGGCTTCAGGACAACAAAGGCAAGGTATTAGAGTGCCCATCACAAAGCCCTGACCTCAATCCTATAGAATATTTGTGGGCAGAACTGAAATAGCGTGTGCGAGCAAGGAGGCCTACAAACCTGACTCACTTACACCAGCTCTGTCAGGAGGAATGGGACAAAATTCACCCAACTTATTGTGGGAAGCTTGTGGAAGGCTACCCAAAACGTTTGACCCAAGATAAACAATTTAAAGGCAATATTACCAAATACAAATTGAGTGTATGTAAACTTTTTACCCACTGGGAATGTGATGAAAGAAATAAAAGCTGAAGTAAATCATTCTCTCTACTATTATTCTGACATTTCACGTTCTTAAAATAAAGTGGTGATCCTAACTGACCTAAGACAGGGCATTTTTACTAGGATTAAATGTGAAAAACAGGAATTGTGAAAAACAGGAATTGTGAAAAATTACATGTATTTGGCTAAGGTGTATGTAAACTTCCGACTTCAACTGTATATGCATTGAGCTTGTCTGATGCTTTAAGTTTACAGTTTGATGAAATAAGACAAATGCCTCAAGATGGCGCCAGATCTAGATAACCACAAGACAAAAACATTAACCTGGCCCAACTATTCTCTTCCCACCCGTGTTGGCTTTTGCAGATTCTGGAGAGAGAAGTGCATCTGGGCGCATGGTCAATCCATGCGGCGTTATGGCCTCAGCAGAAGTCAGGGCATTCATATTTCTTGCGGATCAGTACAGAGCTGTTATGAAGGAAGTGAGTTTGTATTTATACAGGATGTACCGCCCCCACCTACCGTCAACCAATCATGTGAAAGCGGATCTATACAGATCCCTCCACATTGTTACAAAATTTGGAAACCGTATGGCGATGCGGTACGGAGCACTATTTGGCCTTCGCATACCTCTGGATGCTCCGCGATTGCATCACACCCAGTCTATATGGAGCCTCCAACCACATTAGTCCCTGACAATGAGAAAAATCCCCATAACATGATGCTGCTACCACCAAGCTTCACAGTAGGGATGGTGTTCTTTGGGTGAAGTGCTATGTTGGGTTTGTGCCAAACGTAACACTTTGCATTATGGCTGAAAAGTTTCATTTTTGTTTCATCAGACCACAAAGCATTTTGCTACATAGTCTCCCGAGTGTTTTTTTTTCATACTTCAAATGGGATTCAAGATTGGCTTCCTTCTTGTCACCCTACCGTATATGCCAGATTTGTGGAGATCTTGGGATATACAGTGCATTTGGAAAGTATTCAGACCCCTTGACTTTTTCCACATTTTGTTACGTTACAGCCTTATTCTAAAATTGATTAAATAGTTTCCCCTCCTCATCAATCTATACACAATACCCCATAATGACAAAGCAAAAGCAAGATTTTTGACAAATATGCACATTTATTTTTCAAATGTATAATAATAATATTACATTTGCATAAGTATTCAGACCCTTTACTCAGTAACTTGTTGAACCATCTTTGGCAGCGATTACAGCCTAGAGTCGTTTTGGGTATGACGCTGAAAGCGTCTATATTTGGTGAGTTTCTCCCATTCTTCTCTGCAGATCCTTTAAAGCTCTATCAGGTTGGATGGGGAGCATCGCTGCACAGCTATTTTCAGGTCTCTCCAAAGATCTCCAATCGGGTTCAAGTCCATGCTCTGGCTGGGCCACTCAAGGACATTCTGAGACTTGTCCCGAAGCCACTCCTGTGTTGTCTTGACTGTGTGCTTAGGGTCACTGTCCCGTTGGAAGGTGAACCTTCACCCCAGTCTGAGTTCCTGAGCACTCTGGAGCAGGTCCTCCATTCATTTTTTCCTCGATCCTGACTAGTCTCCCAGTCCCTGCCGCTGAAAAACCTCTCCACAGCATGATGCTGACACCACCATGCTTCACCATAGGGTTGGTGCCAGGTTTCCTCCAGATGTGACGCTTGGCATTCAGGCCAAAGAGTTCAGTTTTGGTTTCCTTAGACCAGAGAATTTTGTTTCTCATGGTCTGAGAGTCTTTAGGTGCCTTTTGGCAAACTCCAAGAGTGCTGTCATATACCTTTTACTGAGAAGTGGCTTCCTGACGTGCTGCAGAGATGGTTGTCCTTCTGGAAGGTTCTCCCATCTCCACAGAAGAACTCTGGATCTCTGTCAGAGTGACCATCGGGTTCTTGGTCACCTCCCTTCTCTCCCGATTGCTCAGTTTGGCCGGGCGGCCAGCTCTAGGAAGAGTCTTGGTGGTTCCAAACTTCTTCTATTCAAGAATGATGGAGGCCACTCTGTTCTTGGGGACCTTCAATGCTGCAGACATTTTTGGTATCCCCAGATCTGTGCCTCGACACAACCCTGTCTCGGAGCTCTATGGACAATTCCTTCAACCTCATGGCTTGATTCTTGCTCTGACGTGCCCTGTGGGACCTGTATCAACTGTGGGACCTTATATCATGTCCAATCAATTGAATTTACCACATGTGGACTCCAAACAATTTGTATAAACATCTCAATGATGATAATGGAAATGGGATGCACCTGAGCTCAATTTTAGCAAAGGGTCTGAATACTTATATAAGGTAAGGTGTTTATTTTGTTATATTTAAAACATTTGCAAACATTTCTAAAAACCTGTTTTCGTTTTGTCATTATGGGGTATTGTGTGTAGATTGATGAGGATGTATTTACATGTATTTAATCAATTTTAGAATAAGGCTGTAACATAACATAATGGGGAAAAAGTCAAGGGGTCTGAATACTTTCCAAATGCACTGTAGTTGTCACATGCACACTTTGACCAGGCTTGGCTATAAAAGTGTGTAGCTCTTTCAAGTTGCTAATGGACTTTTGGTAGCCTCTCTGATCAGTCTCCTACTTCCTTTGTCATCCAGTTTGGCGGGACGGCCATTGGGGGGAAAAGTACCCAATTGTCATACTTGAGTAAAAGTAAAGATACCTTAATAGAAACTGATCTAAGCAAGGTCTTAGTGCTGCCATACAACTTCCACCTCTTAATAATCGTCTTGACCGTGCGCCAGGGGATATTAAAGGCCTCTGAAATATGTTTATACCCATCCCCTGATCTGCGCCTTTCCACTACTTTGTCCCAGAGTTCTTTTGAAATGTCCTTCATGCTCATGGTTGAGTGTTTGCTTTGCAATTCACTGCCCAGCAGAGGGAACCCACATGAACTGCTGAATGAGTCCTGAAATCATGTTCATCACTACAATTAAACAGATGGAGGGCAATTAACTTGGTGTGTGATTTTGAAGGTGATTGGTTACAACCTGAGCTAATTTAGGATTGCTAGTACAAGGGGGTGGACACTTATCCAACCTTATCCTTTTTTGTTCTTGTTGATATAAATAAATACAAATCTGAATATTTGTTTCACTTGGAAGTTGTGGGGTAGGATGTATAGATCAATGGAATAATAAACTATTCCCAGCCATTTTAATTCCAGGCTATAAGGCAACAAAAGGTGACAATTTTGAAAGGGGGTGTACATTTTCTACACCGTCTCTTTGATTCCTCATGTCTCACCATGTTTTCATCACTTCTTTCCATCTTCCAACCCCAACACTCCCTGATTTATCCAGCCTTGGAACAATGGCGCCAGAGCGTAGGGCTGCCGTCTTGTCGGCTCTTAACCAACCATGCTATTTTGTTTGTTTTTTCGTGTTTGTTCGTAACTTGTTTAGTACACAATGTTGATGCTACCATCTCTTATGACCGAAAAGAGCTTCTGGACATCAGAACTGCGATTGCTCACCTCAAACTGGACGAAGAGTTATTCTTCAATGAGTCGGACGGGAGGGATATACTACTACAGACACCCGACCAGGCCCACATCCCCATGATTCGCTGGAGAAGGAAACTGAGATTTAGTGGGAAAAGATCAGGGTGCCTTGCGAGGATCAGGCAACGAGTGGCTAATCTGCCCTTGCGATCCGTATTGCTAGCTAATGTTCAATCGCTGGGAAATAAATGGGACGAGCTGAAAGCACGTATATCCTACCAACGGGACATTAAAAACTGTAATATCTTATGTTTCACCAAGTCGTGGCTGAACAACAACATTAAGAACATACAGCTGGCGGGTTATACACTCCATCGGCAGGACAGAACAGTAACCTCTGGTAAGACAAGGGGCGGGGGCCTATGCATATATGTGAACAACAGCTGGTGCATGATATCTAAGGAAGTCTTGAGGTTTTGCTAACCTGAGGTAGAGTATCTCATGATAAGCTGTAGACCACACTATCTACTGAGAGAGTTTTCAACTGTATTTTTCGTAGCTGTCTACATGCCACCACAGACCGATGCTGGCACTAAAACCGCCCTCAATGAGCTGTATACGGCCATAAGCAAACAGGAAAACGCTCATCCAGAGACGGCGCTCCTAGTGGACGGAGACTTTAATGCAGGGAAACTTAAATCAGTTTTACCTCATTTCCATCAGCATGTTAAATGAGCAACCAGAGGAAAACAATGTATAGACCACCTTTACTCAACACACAGAGACGTGTACAAAGCTCTCCCTCGCCCTCCATTTGGCAAATCTGACAATAATTCTATCCTCCTGATTCCTGCTTACAAGCACAAATGAAAGCAGGAAGCACCAGTGACTCGGTCTATAAAAAAAAGTGGTCAGACGAAGCAGATGCTAAACTACAGGACTGCTTTGCTAGCACAGACTGGAATATGGCAACATTCGCACTGAGCTAAAGGGTAGAGCTGCCGCTTCAAGGAGCGGGACTCTAACCCGGAAGCTTATAAGAAATCCCGCTATGCCCTCGGACGAACCATCAAACAGGCAAAGCATCAGTACAGGACTAAGATCAAATGTTACTACTCCGGCTCCGACGCTCGTCGGATGTGGCAGGGTTTGCAAACTATTACAGACTACAAAGGGAAGCACAGCCGAGAGCTGCCCAGTGACACGAGCCTACCAGATGAGCTAAATAACTTCTATGCTCGCTTCGAGGCAAGTAACACTGAAACATGCATGTGAGCATCAGCTGTTCCGGACGACTGTGTGATCACGCTCTCTGCAGCCGATCGATGTGAGTAAGACCTTCAAACAGGTTACCAGGATGAGTACTGCGAGCATGCGCTGACCAACTGGCAAGTGTCTTCACTATATATATTTACCAAAAATATATGGGGATTGGAAATGATGCAGACAATTACTTTGATGGAAGCAACAATTTATCCGCAATATTAAAACTGATCCAGGAAAGAAAAAATCCAGGAAAAAAAGTGTCTTCACTGACATTTTCAACATCTCCCTGTCTGAGTCTGTAATACCAACATGTTTCAAGCAGACCACCATAGTCCCTGTGCCCAAGAACACTAAGGTGACCTGCCTAAATGACTACCGACCCGTAGCACTCACGTCTGTAGCCATGAAATGCTATGAAAGGCTGGTCATGGCTCACATCAACACCATTATCCCAGAAACCCTAGACCCACTACAAGTTGCATACTGCCCAAACAGATCCATAGATGATGCCATCTCTATTGCACTCCCAGCTGGACAAAAGGAACACCTACGTGAGAATGCTATTCATTGACTACAGCTCAGCGTTCAACACCAGAGTGCCCTCAAAGCTCATCACTGAGCTAAGGACCCTGGGACTAAACACCTCCCTCTGCAACTGGATCCTGGACTTCCTAACGTGCCGCCCCCAGGTGGTAAGGGTAGGTATCAACACATCCACCACGCTGATCCTCAACACAGGGGCTCCTCAGGGGTGCGTGCTCAGTCCCCTCCTGTACTCCATGTTCACTCATGACTCCACGGCCAGGCACGACTCCAACACCCTCATTAGGTTTGCTGATGACACAACAGTGGTAGGCCTGATCACCGAAAACGATGAGACAGCCTATAGGGAGGAGGTCTAAGACCTGACCATGTGGTGCCAGGACAACAACCTCTCCCTCAACGTGATCAAGACAAAGGGGATGATTGTGGAGCAGGTTGAGAGCTTCAAGTTCCTTGGCGTCCACATCACCAAAAAACTAACCTGGTCCAAGCACACCAAGACAGTCGCGAAGAGGGCATGACAAAACCTATTCCCCCTCAGGAGACTGAAATTATTTGGCATGGATCCTCAGATCCTCAACAGGTTTTACAGCTGCACCATCGAGAACATCCTGACGGGTTGCATCACTGCCTGTTATGGCAACTGCATGGCCTCTGAGCACAAGGCACTACACAAGATAGTACGTACGGCCCAGTACATTACTGGGGTCAAGCTTCCTGCCATCTAGCACCTCTATACCAGGCGGTGTCAGAGGAAGGCCCTAAAAATTGCCAAGACTCCAGCCACCCTAGTCATAGATGTCCTCTCTGCTATCGCACAGCAAGCGGTACCGGAGCGCCAAGTCTAGCTCCAAGAGGCTCCTAAATAGCTTCTACCTGCCGAACAATAAGACTCCTGAACAACTAATCAAATGGCTACCCAGACTATTTGCATTGCCTAGCCCCCCCCCCCAGGAACATTGATGCTACTTTCTGTTATTACCTTTGCATAGTCACTTCAATAACTCTACCTTCATGTACATATTACCTATATTACCTCGACTAACCGGTGCCCCCGCACACTGACTCTGTATCGGTACCCCCTGTATATAGCCCCACTATTGTTATTTACTTCTGCTCTTTAATGATTTGTTATTCTTATCTCTTACTTTTTTGTTGTTGTTATTTTCTTAAAACTGCATTGTTGGTTGAGGGCTTGTAAGTAAGCATTTCACTGTAATACCTGTTGTATTTGGCGCATGTGACAAATAACATTTTATTTGATATCAGAGCCTCTGGGGGCTTGGTGGATAAGTATGAGAAAGCACTGTCTGAGGAGATGGCCAAACGACAGCGGTTGTATGGTGGTGGTGACCTCACTGAGTTCCCCGATTTTTAGTTCCCTGGTGAGTCAATTGTGTGTTCATAAGTATCCGTCCTTTGTTCATTTTGGTAAGATTTGGTTGTAGTTTAAATGACATTTAAAAAGTCAGGTCAGGTCAGCATACGTTCTACTATCCTTTGATCATGTGTGATGCACTTTATATCCATAATCTACATCTTAATTTAGGAGCATAGATTTCACAGTGTACAGTGTTGCTTTTCTTTCTCTTTTCAGGCCCAAGTTAGATGATTGGTCTGCAAAATTATCTTCACTCTGTCTTTTGTCTTTTAATTAAATCTGACCAATAACCATCTTTAATTTACAAAAATGTTTTAGTATGGGTAGTCTCCTTCACTTCTTTGTTTAAAAAGTTGTCATTGCATCAGAAATATAAAACTCATGTTGTCAATTATTAGGGATAATTTTTCAATGATTCATGTTTTTGTCATTTGTAGGCCTAGTCCATTACATACACTTTTAAGTGTGTATACATTTTATGTAATAGAAATGTATTTTTAATTCCTAATAATAATTTGTAATCATAATTTAAGCATAAGGGGAAGGGTATCGGCCTCTAGGGGCGGGACAAGGCATGTTCGGAATTGCTTCTCCTCCCACATGTTGAATATTAATGAGAGAAAATAGTCTGCGAGCCTATACGTAGTGACGACACACGAAAACTGCGGGCCCGGATTGCAGCAGCCCCTTGTCACTGTGACGAAGATTGGCACTAAGGTAAGCTGTCACTCAAATTCCTCTTTTTTTTCGTCGCCCATCAATCTAACAATCGACGCAACATGCTTGAATGCAGTGGCTCGCCATGGAATGAGCCAATGTGCACTTTGCAGAATGGACAGTGAGCCAAAAAGACTGATCACACATAAAGGCAAGCTGTTGTGGCGAGAGAAAAAAAAGATGTCCGCTTGTTTGGAAAAGGCGCATTGGAAATGGTGAATGAGAAGGCCAAGCGTGTGTTCACTCATCTACAGACTATTGGATATTCGAATGTTATTATGAGAGATACCTAGTGATGACCGCAATGTAGATGGGATGTGTGCTGTTGACAGTTTTATTTGTTCAACATTTGAAAGCACCAATATTATCTGCTACATGTAGCCTGAGCCGCCATACGATCTTTAGACAGCGAGGGTATGATACACTGGTAATCAAATTGACACGAAATTGTATGCACTTTTTTGTTTGTTATGGAAACACGCTTGATTTTTTTCCCCTTATTTATTTTTGCCAATGGATACGGCTTGCTAAGGAGAGATTCGTGGGCCTAGTGTCCCAGTTTAGGATGATGCTTGGTGAACATTACGAACTGTAGATGCACAACTACTGCGTTAAAAAAAATGCTTTATTTAATCAAAATGTGTGCCCGGAAGTTAGGGCTATTGACTGTACAACATACCTCCCACCCTGCACGCGCGTGAATTGATAACTGCACTGTCTGAATTCCATTCTGATACACGCATACAGTGACCAAGCATTTACCACACTCCAAAAAAGAGGAATCCTCCTACCCCAGAATGAAAGGCCCTGTGTTGGCATAGTACCCTGACTCTACGTTCTTCATTGGCTATGTATGTATCATGCAATGGTTATATCTAATCTATGACAACAACGAAAACCTTATCTAAACCCCATGTCTGATGCATTTGTCTGTAGGACTGGTAGCCACACAGGTCTTAGGTCTTGGACTGGAATGCCCGTGTATTGGCATCATTGGCAGCGACCATGATGGAAGCCCAGTCGGCATCTCTAGATGAGTACCCGGAGGTAGATCAGGTAAGAGATTGAAGACGAGGAGGAGTGAAGTTTGAACATTTTACAAAGTGGGTGGCCATATTCCAATGAATGAGCTGTGTGATGTTATATACCCCAAACTTAACCACAAATTCACTAGTAAATTAATAACTGTCTGATGAAGTGTTCCTGTCCTGAATTCCCCATTTCAATGAGCTGCTGTGAAAGTTAATATTACACACGTTAAAAGTCTATCAATCCTCTGTGGACTCCATGGCCTCCCAGCAAACATGGCAGAGATCGCGGGGGCTGAGTCTAACCACACATCTTCTAGCTCTCACATAAATGTGTGTATTAACACATTTGCCTTTCAATCAAAGTCATTGTTGCGCCATCACATGGCAATCACAAGGGCAAGGACCATCAATATCCAGAGACCGTGAGTGGGGGAATGTTTTTCAAATACTGTAGCAGTCACACATCTACGGTGTGCAAGTAGGAGAGAGGCAATATTCATCATCATACATGTCATTTTAATATAATATATGCCATTTAGCATATGCTTTTATCTATACAGAACAAAAATATAAACGCCACATGTAAAGTGTTGGTTTCATGAAATAAAAGATCCCAGATATTTTCCATACGCACAAAAAGCTTATTTCTCTCATTGAGTGTACTAATTTGTTTACATCCCTGTTAGTGAGCATTTCTCTTTTGCCAAGATAATCCTTCCACCTGACAAGCGTGGCATTAAACAGCATGATCATTGCACAGGTGCACCTTGTGCTGGGGACAGTAAAAGGCCACTAAAATGTGCAGTCTTGTTACACAACACGTTGCCACGGATGCCTCAAATTTTGAGGGAGTGTGCAATTGGCATGTTGACTGCAGGAATGTCCACCAGAGCTGTTGCCAGAGAATTGAATGTTCATTTCTCTACCAACGTTGTTTTGGCAGTTCGTCCAACCGGCCTCACAACCGCAGACCACGGGTTAGCACGCCAGCCCAGGACCTCCACATCTGGCTTATTCACCTGCTGGATCGTCTGAGACCAGACAACTGGACAGCTGATGAAAGATAGACTGGTTTTCTGATCCACTCCGCTACCTTTTTTTTTTAAAAGGTATCTGTGACCAACAGATGCATATCTGTAGTCCCAGCCATGCGAAATCCATAGATTAGGGCCTAAGGAATTTATTTCAATAGACTGATTTCCTTATATGAACTGTAACTCAGTAAAATCTTTGAAATTGTTGCACGTTTTTATATTTTTGTTCATTATAAAATGACTTGCAGTCATGAGTGCATGCATTTTTCCCGTATGGGTGGTCCCATTAATCAAACCCACTATCCTGGCATTGCACGCACTGTGCTCTACCAACTGTGCTACAGAGGACCACTTTAAAAACCAATGAATGTCAGATCCAGTGAAGAATTAGGCACAGTTGGAATGAGCCTGACCTGAGGCAGTGTAGGACAGGGTCGTGTTCACTAGAAACCAAATGGAAACAACCGTTGAAACAGGGAAGGACTAGAATGGATCATGAGTAATTTATAACTGTGTGTAGAAGTTAGACAGTGTATTCATCGGGGTTCAATGTGAGTAGAGAAATGGCTAAGGCGGTGTCTGTAAGCCGCTGAATTGAGACAGTGTTATGAGTGGAAAGAATCAGACCAATATCTCTCTCCTCTCCCTGGGGTGTGTGTACTCACCCCATTACCACCCTGAGTGGGAGTCATCTACCAACCACTGACTAACTTTACTGGATTTCACTCCTATCCCTTCTCCTCCACTCTCCTTCTATTTTATCTGCCTTGTTTCCCACTCTTCTCTTTACCATACGTGTCTCTTCCCTGGGTAAAGGTCTTGGTGCAGATGCGCGTGGGAGCGGATGTGGAGGGGGATCCGGAGCAGAGTCTGACCGAGGGAAACGAGGGGGGAGCAGGCAGCCCCTCTGCCATGCAGCCCCAGATGCCCATGGACACAGACAAGCAGGCCATCTACAGGTAGGCGAGTCATGGTACTCCTCCACTCCATCCTCCTCATCAGAGCTGTTTCCCTCTGTTCCCCCCCCCCCTCCTCCTTCATTTTCCTTCCCTTGTCCTGTTTATGACTGTGAGCTTGTGTGGAGGTTGCGAGCGTCGGTGCATGACTGTGTGTTTGTGTACTTTCATTAACTGCGCCCGACTGGCGTTAATCCTTTGCACTCGCCTGTGCATCGCAGGCACCCCCTGTTCCCTCTGCTGGCCCTGCTCTTTGAGAAGTGTGAGCAGTCGACTCAGAGCTCGGACTGCGTCAGCTCTGCCAGCTTCAACGTGGACATTGAGAACTTTGTCCGCAGCCAGAAGAAAGAGGGCAAGGGCTTCTTCTGTGACGACCCAGACGTGGACAACCTGGTGAGGAACTCTGCACTACCAGGGTCTTGTTCATTTGGGCATGCAACTGAAAACATTTGAAAATCTTGTGCAACTGGAGAAAAAAATAGTTGTTTCTTATTGGATATGCCCAGTTGGTCCTTTCCTGTTTGTATGTTTTCTTCCTTTTGGTACCTAATGAACATGACCTAGCTATTACACGTCTGTCTTTGACGTTATAAGATAATATAACGAAGTTCCACGGCTGTTGTGCCCCTCAACAAACCACTCTTGAATTGCCTCTTTACATCGAGCAATTGAAAGAGTGTATGTGTGATGGTAAATGTTTTATCAAAAAGACTGAAATAAATGTTGTGACCCATGTCTTTATTGGAAAGAACTGAAGAGACATGACTGACCAGCAAACTTATGTTGAATGACCTAATTGGTAAGGGTTAAGCTTAAAACTTGGCTACGGTCAGGGTTAGAGTTATGGGTTGGCAGCATACCTACCCATGGACCGCTAATGACCTCACCTGACCTTTGACCTCTGACCCCAGATGGTGAAGGCCATCCAGGTGCTGCGTATCCACCTCCTGGAGCTGGAGAAAGTGAGCGACTTGTGTAAGGACTTCTGTAGCCGCTACATCGCCTGCCTGCGCACCAAGATGAACAGTGAGACCCTGCTGAGTGGAGGAGAAACTGACAGCCCCTGTTCCCCTGTCCAGATACAGGTACACACACTCACACACAGGTTATACACACACATTTCCCCTTCATAGATTATTTGTATCTTTCCCAGAGGGAACTTTGGCTATTGTATTGGGATTAAATGATAAGCGCATAATAGTACAATTATACAAGATGAACACAAATGAATGTGAAGGCAGTAAGGCTATAATTCTGTGTGTTTCCCCCCTCCCCCAGACCTCCAGCCCACTCACAGGAACCCTCAGCCCTCAAGGCATTGTGATGTCAGCCTCGGCCCTGCAGCAGGGCAACGTTACCCTGACAACAGTCAATTCTGCTGGCCAAGTGTTAGCAGGTATGTCTCCGTGGCATACCACCTCTACAGGTACCCTCTCCTCTCCGGCCTTACTGTGTCCCTGTTAAGACAACTACTAGCAACACTGGGTCATATTAATTATGGCACACCGTAGAAAAACTTTTTTCAACGGATAACGAAAACAATATTTTCTTAGCAGGTTCAGGTAGTCCCTCCCTGTTTTAGTCAGTTTTCTTGAATCTGTGAATGTTGCCTCTTTTTTTTTCAGAGTTGATTTCAAAGTTGATTATGGTGAGGTGCTGAGGGTCCTTGGATCAAGGTGTTACCAAAAATGCCCTAACTTTTATTTGTGTGTATGAGCAGGTGGTACAGTGTACCAGCCCATCACAGTAGTCACTCCTCAGGGACAGGTGGTGGGACAAGCTATCTCACCCCAGACAATACGCATCAACAACACACAGGTGAGGAATACACCACACACACAGACAGACACACGGTCACACAAACTACAGCCGGTTCTGTGAATTGACTGGTGTGTGTGTGTGTGTGTGTGTACAGCTCCAGTTGCAGCTCAATCAGGACCTAAGCAGTTTCTTCACCCAGGAGGACAGCTCATCCAAGAGCAACAAGAGGGGGGTCCTGCCCAAATCAGCCACCAACATCATGCGCACCTGGCTCTTCCAACACATAGGGGTGAGTGAAAAACACCTCGTTTCAACCGTTCCTAAGATTAGAATAACTTCAACTATAACTGAATGTATTGTAACCCAGAGTAAAGCTCTGCTAGGTTATTCCAAGGGTGTCTGAGCATGCTTGCGTGCATGTGAGTGTGCACGTGCATGCATTTGGCCCCCGTCACGATGGCTCGTCCCATGATGGCTCGTCCCATGATGGCTCGGAGCGGTTGCGTTGACAGAGACGGATGTGTTAGGTCCTCATATGACTGGCCCATGGTCTGCTGGCTAAATGCTAATCAGAGGTTAATCAGTAGACAGCCCACAGGCCTAATGGTGGACCTAACCAGACTGGTAGCTCACAGAGACCCTTTGTTCCCTGTGTGTGTTCGTGCATGTGTGGGTGTCGGTGTATGTTTGTTGTGTGCCTGCGCGTGTGTGTAAGAGACAGTTAACTAGCAGCCAGATGTTAGAACATCCTAGCCCTCACAAAGACACTTTGAGATGACGCGTCTTCACTACAGCTTGTTCCTCTCTGCTTGCTCCCGAGCGGCCAATCCTGGCCCTCAGGCCTTTGTACATCCTAAAGTTGAATCTAAATACATCCTGGTTGGGGCGAAAGCCCAACCTCCCAGTACCTCATAATTTTCCCCCACATGGCCCACTAGCAATTTATACCGGTGTTATTAATGGTCCCTGTGGCGCCCACAAACGTTGCATGATAGCAGATCAAGTAACAGAGAAATTGGGTAAAAAGGTATCCGACTAGTGGCCAGGCTGCTCCGAACTCTTAATTCACATAGAAGCGACTTTACTTAATCAACATCCTGTGCCGTTCCAATACAAATTGACCTTTAGTCTTACTTCATCCATCCACAGTCTCTCCCAGTACCTACTCGGCTTAATAGGGAGCTAATAGAACTCATTTGCTGTAAATTATTGTTTGTGTTCTTTACCCTTCTCTCTCTTTCTTTCTCTCTCAGCATCCCTATCCCACAGAGGACGAGAAGAAACAGCTCGCCATACAGACCAACCTGACCCTGCTGCAGGTCAACAACTGGTGAGGCAATCTTTCACACACACACACACACACACACACACACCTTATACCCAAGCGTAGAAATGTGGCCTCGGGTGATTGGCTTAGCCCCTGTCCGTCTCTCCCTCTCCAGGTTCATTAATGCTAGGAGGCGTATCCTCCAGCCCATGATGGACAGCAGTGCTTCAGACACGCCCAAGAGCAGGAAGAGGACTCCCCAGAGCCGGCCCACCCAGCGTTTCTGGCCCATGGCCAACAACATTGCCTCGGCCGGTGTAGGGCAAGAGGTGGCCATGGACGATGACGGTAAATGCCCAGAAAAAATAATAATACGAAAATTCTGCAACTCTGATATGCTCCTGATTTATTACACCGCAAGTGAGAAATCACAGTAGGAACATATCAGAGTTCCAGACAATCCCCAGTCCTTACTACAGGCTGGGAGGAATGCCATGCTGTGGTTTTCACACCTTGATATGACTTGATCTTGCCCTTAACATACCAGCCATATCTATTACCACGATAACCCCGGTCAACTCTGACTATACGCTGTCCAATTCCGTACTGGTTAGTGGGTGTGGCTGAAGCTTGATATTTTTCCTCAGTGACCATGGTGACGATGGGCATGAGTGTAGACGAGCTGCAGACGCTGACCTCAGACGGTGCAACACTGGCCATGCAGCAGGTGATGATGGGAGGACACAGCGAGGAGGAGGAGGGCGAGAGCGAGGAGGAAGAAGAAGAGGAAGAGGAGGAGGAGGGGGGTGACATGGCCGGATTGGAGTGACATACCACTACTGCGGGATGTGATGTCACACCCTCATGCATGCCTATGTTTGACTATAATACTCAACACTCATCACAGTGTCCAAGACAACCCACACTAGGCCTTTAAGGCCCTTCTAGAAACAGAAAAAAAAATGCTATTTTTATATGTAAAATGTTTGGAATGAAGGCTGTTTAATTTTTTTCATTTGGCTTTTTTGCTTAGTGTTTTTATTTTGTTTAGTTTGTTTTTTAAAGAATATTTATGTATGAACATTGAATGTCCAATATGGCTGACCTGCTTTTCAAGGTCTGTTGGATTTCTCTAATAATAAAATGTTCAAGAAAGATTCTCCTCAACTTTGTTTTTTTATGTAGACTCAGTATTTCAGGGGAGGATATCGACACGGTGAACTAGGATGTGTTGGAGGATGTATTGATAAGAAATTCACACCCTTATGAGTGCAACATCAAAAATGAATCATTGGAAAAAAAAACTTTTTTTTTGTAAAAATAAATACATATCTTTATGGCATTTAAAAAGTATACAGGTTTTTACTTGTGTTCTCTGTACCATATTTATCTACAAACACATCTGCTATATAATGGTATATAACACACAGTACATGTTACAACTATTCAACTATTGTCTACATACACGGTTTGTGTGTAGGGATGGAAGGGGCTCACGGTGGAGATGCCGACCTTCTAATATGCCCCATTTACAGGCGATGTTACCACGATCGTGGAGATCGCATTCAAAGTAAACGCTGCAGATGCCGGCTCAATCGGAAATTACCTTTTAATGTCAACTTTGCTACAACGCGGATCCCCCGCAGTCCGTATTGAGTCCTGGCCCTAGTTCATCTCCCCAGTCCTCCATTTATTGTCCACCATTCCCCTCCATCTTGTTTCTCTGACTTTAAAATAGAGCTATTGCTCAGCCTCAGATGGTGTCCATTCATTCAGAACAAATAATTAGTGTCTCTGAGTAAAGTCCTCTAAATATGTGAGCCACTGTATCCTTTGGGGATCAAGGACTCAGTGCCTCTTCTTTCTGGGGAAAGATATCACAGAATGAGTGTGTGTCATTTTGATGTTAAATAGACTAACAGATTTAACTGACTAATCCTAAAGAATAAACTACCAAAAGGTTTTCCATTGATTTCACTGGCTGTCTAGGACTTTAAGACTGCTTCACTCTTAAAAGAACGGTTCTGCAACTGGTGAAACTCTTAGTAAATCCAGGCCTAAATTCATTTTGACGTCTGAAAACATTTGACAGACTTTGATTTTGGGGTGGACTGTCCATTTAAACCATGTATCTCTCTCCTTTGCATAGCAGCCTTAACAGTATTGCAGTACTGTCTGCCACCAGCAGAGTTCCTCAGTGCACCAGTATACAGTACCAACAGTAGAATTCACCTCCATCTGCTGGTGGATCCAGGTCAGAGCGTGTGAGATGAGAGTGTACATGGCAGGATTGTTCCTCCCAGCACAGCCATAGCGCCAGCTAGTGGCTCCCGCCAGCTTCCACACTGATGAGTCCTCACAGGCCAGAGGGCCTCCGCTATCCCCCTGAGGAGCCAAACACACCAGGATTAGCAGCAGTGCATTTGACTCCAAATAGGTGAGCGCTATAACACAAAACACACTGTGCTAAGGAACGGTTAAAAGCAGCGGGTGACCGTTCTTGTGCCTTTGAACAGGAAATTGGTTGACATTTTCTGTTAATTTCCTGGCGATTCTACTTGCTGAATCACCACCGTTTCGCGATGGCAAAACACACAGTGGCCACCCCCTGCTTTTAACCGTTTGTCTTCGCTGTGTGCTTTTTGTCTGCACTTTGTCCTTTAGACAAATGGGGCATGGAACTCTGAGGTCCACTTCTGAAAGATACCTGGCAAGAGTCTTTGCCCCCCTCTAGGTAGCCTGCACAGACCATCCAAGGGGAGATGGCACCCTGGTACACTCCCGGTCCACTGCAGTCCCTGCTGGAGAGCACAGGGACCTGGGCAGAGTGCATGGACACACTGGTCTCCCCTGGAAAGACACACACACACAGAGAGAGGAAGGGCAGGAACGGTGTATCACAGTTTGTGCGGGCATGTGGTGCATGCTTGCGCATCTAGTCAGGTGTTGAATTTGAGCCCATCACCTCCATCCACTGTGGCACCCCACCCAGAGATCCAGCACATCTTCCCCTCCTCAAATCTCTCCCCATAGTTCGGCAGGCAGATAGGCTCAACCAGACCTGGAGGAAAAGACTTAGCCAATGAACCTGATGTGCTCCTTCAGATTTGAGGTGAATAAGAGCAGTTACTCTAAGGGCTCTATTCAATCCGTATGGCGGAAGTTCAGCACTAAAGCCCCATTTAAATGTAAAGGCAATGTTCCTGAGTTGGCGGGGGACTGTGTTCACGATAAACCTTGCATACTGTATGTCAACATAATCAGAAATTACCTTTACATTTCTATCACGCAATCTCTAATGCTTCCGCGATACAGATTGAAGATTGAATAGAGCCCTATCACTCAGTAGGACAAGACAGACAGGAAGAATTGGGACACATTTTTTGGTTATTTTGCCTTGGTACTCCATGATACAATGACTATGAGGTTAAAGTGCAGACTGACAGTTTAAATATGAGGGTATTTTCGTCCATATCGGCTGAACCGTTTAGAAAAAAAATGATATTTGTGACTTTTTCACCATAATCATGGTAGCGTCCACATTAAGTGTTTGTTTTTGTATTTTACCAGGCAAGTCAGTTAAGAACAAATTCTTATTTTCAATGACGGCCTAGGAACAGTGGGTTAACTGCCTGTTCAGGGGCAGAACGACAGCTCGGGGGTTTGAACTTGCAACCTTCCGGTTACTAGTCCAACGCTCTAACCACTAGGCTACCCTGCCGCCCCGCTACCCTGCCGCCCCGACATATTATATTCTTATTTACAATAAAAGTCACTGCAAAATGACACAATACATTATTTACCATTCATTTCCATTACCATTCATAATACAAACAGTAAATGAATCCAACACATGTGTAGAGTTACACGTGTGATGTAGTCATTGCGTACTATGAATATGAATATGGAACCAAACACTTAACTTTTTACTACTTTAATACACATATGAGTTAATTTGTCCCAATACTTTTGGTCCCTTAAAATGGGGAGATTATGTACAGTGCTGTCATTTTTTGACGGTTCACCGATATGGATGAAAATGCTCTCAAATTAAACCCGACAGCCTGCACTTTAACCTCATAATCATTGTGTCATTTAAAATCCAAAGTGCTGGAGTACAGAGCCAAAACAACAACAAAATGTCGCTGTCCCAATACTTTTGGGGCTCATTGTAGACCGTGGTACCATTAAAGGTAAGAGGCTCTGTTAGCTTCAATAGAGCGATGTCATAGTTTAAGCCCTTTGGTTGGTAGCGGGCATGATAGATAATCTTCTCCAAAGAGCGAGACGACACCCCATTGATCGGCTGATCTGTCAATCCCACTTGCACCGCCCACAGCATGGTGTTTGTTGCAAACCTTGAGAAGGGATGGACAGTCAACCAATGAAACATCATATCACTTTTAAAAGTTATGCTGTGTTCATGTAAGGTCAGTACAGGACAAATGTTTGTGTGTGTACGTACTTGCATGCGCGTGTGCGCGCATGTGCACCTGTGTTTGTGAGAGAGACTCACCCGTAGACACAGTGTGCTGCTGTCACTATCCAGCGTGGTGTGATGATGGAGCCCCCACAGAGGTGTCGGTTCTGATAGTGCAGGCTGGCCTGCCAGGGAAACTGGCCTGGTTTGGAGACGTTCCCTCCCACAATACGAGACCTGAACATGGGCCTGGAGCCACAATCTGCAGGGGGCAGCCAGGGGAAAACCATTGATATGATAATGTTGCTAGTATGCACTCACAACGCACACACACACTTCCTAACTCCACTGTCACTCTTTCACTCACCTAGGCACTTGAGTACGATCACACTCTCAGAGCTGCACTGGGTCTTACTGGAAAAACAGAGAATGAAGGCTTATACTTACTGCCAACATACACACAGACAGTCTGTGGACCTGAACACAGAACCAATTGTATATAACAAGCTGGAAATAACTTCAGAAAATGAAATTATACAGTAAACTGGTTCAAATTAGGTTCTTCTCTGTATAACACCAATGGGAAAGTTTGATGTGTGGTCTCATTTGTACCATGTACAAACCCAGTCAAGCCCTTATGTAATTGAGAAACATGACATGGACTGAAGTGAAACATGAGATCACAACTAGACTTATGAAGCAGAGCAGAGCAACATAAACAATCAACACGCGCTTACGAAAAATGCTTTAGTTACTGCCGCCGAGCAACATGCGTTTCTGAGGGAAATGCTTCACATGACAAATGTGAAGCATTGACAAATACTGTATAATGCGCCACTTTGGGGGTACCTCCAGACAGTTACAGTACCTTGCAAAAGTGTTCACCCCCCTTGCCGTTTTTCCAAATATACAGACATTCTTGAGGGAAACCTGTTTCAGTCTTCCAGAGATTTGAGACTGGGACGGGGGTTCACCTTCCAGCAGGACAATGACCCTAAGCATACTGCTAAAGCAACCCTCGAGTGGTTTAAGGGTAAACATGTAAATGTCTTGGAATGGCCTAGTCAAAGCCCAGACCTCGATCCAATTGAGAATCTGTGGTATGACTTAAAGATTGCTGTACACCATTGGAACCCATCCAACTTGATGGAGCTGGAGCAGTTTTGCCTTGAAGAATGGGCAGAAATCCCAGTGGCTAGATGTGCCAAGCTTATAGAGACACACCCCAAGAGACTTGCAGCTGCAATTGCTGCAAAAGGTGGTTCTACAAGGTATTGACTTTGGGGGGGTGAATAGTTATGCACGCTTGAGTTTTCAGTTTTTTTGTCTTATTTCTTGTTTGTTTCACAAGAAAATATATTTGCATCTTCAAAGTGGTAGACATGTTGTGTAAATCAAATGATACAAACCCCCCCAAAAAATATATTTTAATTCCAGTGTGTAGGGCAACAAAATAGGAAAAATGCCAAGAGGAGTGAATACTTTCACAAGCCACTGTAAAAGGCTTCAGTTCCGATAACAGGAACGGGGAGACATTCAACCATCACAGCCCTGTTGACAGCCTCACATCAGCATAGTATGTAGTCCTTGCGGTGGCATACCGTAGCGTGATGGCACAATCAAGAATTTGTGTACTTAACGCAAATAGTGCTTGTGAAAAGATCTTTGGTTGTAAGGGCATACGCCAGAAGAGGAAGAACTTGCGGCGGCAGCTGTACATTAGAACTTTAACAGAAAGACTGGCAGACTGGTAGCGAACACAGTTGTATTTTCTGTCAGAAATGGATGGCCAAATGGTTCACCTGAGGAAGGTGGTGTTATGGATCTTGACAGTCTGCTGGCGATCTGGATGACTCAGGTTGACTGATACCAGGTTAGCCTGGAAGGCCGACTCGACAGAGGAGAGAGGCAGGGATCTGGAACTGATGTAGCTGAGCGAACAAGAAGGAACCACACAGACATTTACAGTTTATTGGGGCAAATAGTGTGAATCTTCATTTGCCGCTTATAAGGCAGTGGGTGGGTTTGGGATGCTATTATGCTGACGTTCTGTGACTAGATCCATTGACAGCACTACCCATTCATTTACAATACATTTATAAAAGTGGTCACAGGATCCTAATATACTTGGACCACAACGGAAATAAGTCTGTTGACTTTATTGTGTTTCATCCACAGTTATTTTGAATGTGTGTCTTTGATTTCATGTGCCTGTGTCACGCCCTGACCTTAGTATTCTTTGTTTTCTTTATTATTTTGGTTAGGTCAGGGTGTGACATGGATGATATATGTGTTTTTGTGCCTGTCTAGGGGTTTTGTATGTCTATGGGTGTTTACTAGTCTAGGTGTTATGTATGTCTATGGTTTCCTAGATTGGTTCTCAATTAGAGGCAGCTGTTTATCGTTGTCTCTGATTGGGAACCATATTTAGGCAGCCATATTCATTGGGTATTTCTTGGGTTATTGTCTATGTGTTAGTTGCCTGTGTCTGCACTTATCTTATATAGCGTCACGTTGTTTTTGTATAGTTCGTTCAGTGTTCTTTCTTCATTAAAGAAGATGTATGCAAATCATGCTGCGCCTTGGTCTCATCGCTATAACGAACGTGACAGGCTGAGTCAACTGTATTTGTATTTTATAAAAGCAGTTAATTATTCATCCAAACATACTCCTAACATTAACTAGGAAGGTCTTAAAGGGATACTTTGGGATTTTGGCACTACATCTTTAGTCTTTATCTACTTCCCGTGAATCAGATGAACTTGTGGATACCGTTTTTATGTCTCTGTGTCCAGTTTAAAGGAAGTTAGAGGTAGGTTTGTGAGCCAATGCTAACTGGCGTTAGCACAATGACTGGAAGTCTATGGGTATCTACTATGCTAGCAGATACCCATAGACTTTCAGTCATTATGCTAATGTTAGTTAGCAATTGCGCTAGTGCTAATTAGCAACTTCCTTCAAACTGCACGCAGAGACTTAAAAATTGTATCCACATGTTCATCTGAGTCTGGGGAAGTAGATAAAGGGCTTCATTACCAAAATGATCCCCAAAATGGGAACGTGGCCAGATCCGTTGTAACACTGCCAATGGTATAACTGACAATCTTGACCTACTTAGAGCGCTGGTTGTTTGGGCTGGTGATTTTTCACTTCATTTAATGCCAGGCTGATTTTAATGGGATTAGCAATGCAGTTAATGGGACCTTTGGGTACAGAAACCCATTAGAAAGCCCTCCCTCTGAAAGCTGGGTAAATGTGGGTGTATTACAACGAGGAGGGAGAGCGTTTTTATCACAAACTGCAGAGTCATGTCGATGTAATAGTCTATCTCCTCAGGCCCTGTGGGAGAATGGTTTCTATGGTGGAATGATCTGTATTCTCTGTGCGTCTCTTGACACTGCTCCACTCACCCTCACCCTAGTCATCCACCATGCCAGCCCCAGTGAACCTCTGACCCTTCACTTATCTTTTTACCCCTGTCACAGAGAACTAATTCAATTCCATTCAATTCCCAACCGGGTACCTGGAGTATCCCAGCTGTTTGCAGGCAGAATAACCCAGTTTGTGATCCCAGTTGGTGGAGCACACAGTCCCCCATACACCCCTACTGTTGATCTGCAGCACAGAGCTCCTCCCACTCAGACGCACTATAAGGGACAGACAGACAGACATTAGTGTGTGTACAGGTTACTCTGTGAAAAGTCTGGCCTATCTGACCTAGCCTGGGGACGAGGTTACACAGTGAATAATGTGGATGAATGGTGCGAGGGAATTTCAAGCCCTTTATCAGGGTTACAGGGGTGGGGGGGGGCGTTTTTAGTCGTGCATGCGTGTGGGAGAGAAGTGTGCATCTCACCACATTGCAGTTCGTCCTCCCCATCTGCGCAGTCGCTGACTCCATCACACTGCGCAGATCTGGCAAAACACAAAGTGGATGTGCTACAGTGGAACTTCCCCGTGCAGCTGACTCCCACTTTGGAAACAAGGAGGACACACGCATGTACACACAGACACACACACACATTGTTACACACACACACATTGTTACACACGGTGGTGGAATTGGAAAGAAGTTGTAGTAAAATCCTATGATTCTCTGTAAAAAGCACGTCACAATGATAAGTAATGAAATGTTGACCCCCCCTGATTACACACACAACTTGTCGCGTCATTCAGGCCTCAAGAGTAACTTACTGCACCCTGTCTCCTGTTACACATATGACACACGACTCCTCTTACAATCACAATAAAACAGTACAGAACAACGATACTATTACAATAACACTATGAGCCACTCAGACGCTGTATACCCGAATCCTAGTACTTGACACTCTATCCTAACACACAACATTGCCTGTTGTAACAGATAGATAACACTTTATAATGCAGCCATATAGTGTCAAGTGCAAATGTGTCCTTTATTTCAATCCAACGACACGTGGTTCAACATTACTGCTAGAGACAGACTTTCTGATTATCTGTAATAATATGCTTGATAATGACTTTGTAATAACAAGGCCACAAACTGTGTTCCCTTACCTCCAAGCCCAATGCCTAGGGCTAGACTCAGGGCCAGTAGACCACACGCAACAATCACCAGCAGCAGCCAGTGTGCCAGGAGCTGGCTGCATAGGGTCTTAGTCTCCACCAAGCCGTCATCTGAACCAGCAGAAATGAACCATGAGAGAAAATCTAAACAATGGGGGACAGGGCAACACTGGCACTAGTAAGGCCACAAACCATTAAGAGCCATGGTTAGCCCCATTACAACATGTGAGGCACTCATAGACAGAGCAAGGGGGTTTTCCTGACTCTGTGTCCAGACCACGAAAAACTCTTGGCGCATAGATGGAGAGTCATTGTGTCCTCTGAGGCTTCCATACCGTGCATGAAGGGCCGGACCTTGATAAAGCGCATGGAAGGGAGATAACTGGTTGGGGTGAGCTGGCCCTGGCTCTTTGGGGTGGGGGCAGGGGGCTCCTGGAGCGGAGCGGTGGGTACATGGGGGTCCAGGAGGTCCTGAGAGAAGGAGCCGCTGGTCTGGCCACTGAGGGGGCTGACATTGAAGGTGGTGGGGATCTCCACGGTTGGCAGGTCCTCGTGACTCACAGACTCAACCTCAATACGGAACGGGTCCGTTCCCTCTGCCCCAGACACCTGTATGGAGTGTGTACGAGAGAGAAAGAGAGAGAGAGACAAATAGAGAGACAGAGAGAAATAGAGGGAAGGCGTGCGAGAGAGAAGATGGATGGCGTGAGAGAGGGAGGGGGAGAGAAAAAAGGAAAATGAGAACGAGATAGAAAAAGAGATGAGGATGAGTCTTCATGGTCAGTTGTTCGTTCATCTGAAAAGCATTGACGTTAAAACACGCAGACCTCGGGAGGTCAGTCTGGCTACACACCTCCCTCTCTTCGGCTAAACCATCAGCAGCAGTCTTGTCACTATCAGGCATGGCCATATCTCCTCACCCAGCTAATCATCTTGGCCCCATGGTAGTAAGATGACCACCACTGGAGGCTGGTTGGAGCGATGGGAGACAGACCAGACTCTCTCTCTCTCTCTACCTCTCTCTCTCTCTCTCTACTTCTCTCTCTCTACCTCTCTCTCTCTCTCTCCCTCCTCTGGCCACACCCTGATGGAGAGAATGGGACACCTGAGCAGGTGCAACACCAGTGTGCCGTGCCACATAAAGGGGGATCAAGTAACGTCTGAAAGCTCCTCGACCTCGCGGGTAAGGTTACAGTGGAGTATTCTGGGAAGACACTCAGGTCACATTGCTGCTACAGGTTTTGGGGGAATTAGGGACGGCGTGGTGGGTCTGTGGTTGTAAGGTGAAAGGTCATAAGCCTACTTACTGGCTGTTCCATGTGATGTGGTCAGTCAGGTGTACAGGCTAATAGAGATGGATGTAAGGAGGCCATGCATCTGGGGAATGCTCAGTCATTTGAATTGTGCAGTGCGTGACTGATCATTGGTGCATACTGTATAGGAGGAAGGTTTCTCTATTGTCAACAGGCAAGATCTTCGATGCGTACTTATCTGAGTCTAAGTGTATGACTAAAATAAAATACTATACGTTAGTAATTGTATAGTGAGCAGAACCTCTAGTGATCTAACGCCACCAATAGCAGTACTGTGTCACCAAGGAGTGGAGGGACAATGAGTTCCATTATTGGAGAACCCTTTAGCGTTTGACCCTTTTCCTCTGCTTCCTGTGTCTTGTTTCCTTGGGTGGTGCTTCGGGGTCTTTACATGTGTGGGTGTGTGGCCATGTGCAGTGGCTATTTTAGAAAATAAATCTTACTGACAATAGAGATGTACAAACTATGGCATAAGGGAACGATGAGCAGATAAGAGGCAATCCGTAATTTCGAATAAGACATTAATGAGTGAGCTAAGACGGATAAGGTCAAAATAACTATTTGTTCAGCACTTTTGAATTGTACAGTGACAGAATTCAGAACATGGGCCGTTCTTACAGTATTCTCCCTGTACACCAAGTCAGAATTGTATGATAAATAAAGGGGGCATTTAAGCAGACAATGAAAGCTCTTACAATATTTGATGATGACATTTCTATAAAAAAAGGCTATAGGCTACATGTGCACCACCAAGTCAGAACAGTAGGTTGAGTTATGAGGGGGAAAGGGACCAAATTATTAGGGTGAGGCACATGGGCTACTAACAGCATACCAAACAACATACACTTATTATTACTTTCTTAGCTACAGTATGCATACAGTGCATTCAGAAAGTATTCAGACCCCTTTACTTTTTTACACATTTTGTTACATTACAGCCTTATTCTAAAATGGATTAAAAATATATATACAGTGGGGCAAAAAAGTATTTAGTCAGCCACCAATTGTGCAAGTTCTCCCACTTAAAAAGATGAGAGAGGCCGGTAATTTTCATCATAGGTACACTTCAACTATGACAGACAAAATGAGAAAAGAAATCCAGAAAATCACAATGTAGGATTTTTAATGAATTTATTTGCAAATGATGGTGGAAAATAAGTATTTGGTCAATAACAAAAGTTTATCTCAATTCCTTTTTATATACCCTTTGTTGGCAATGACAGAGGTCAAACGTTTTCTGTAAGTCTTCACAAGGTTTTTACACACTGTTGCTGGTATTTTGGCCCATTCCTCCATGCAGATCTCCTCTAGAGCAGTGATGTTTTGGGGCTGTTGCTGGGCAACACGGACTTTCAACTCCCTCCAAAGATTTTCTATGGGGTTGAGATCTGGAGACTGGCTAGGCCACTCCAGGACCTTGAAATGCTTCTTACGAAGCCACTCCTTCGTTCCCCGGGCGGTGTGTTTGGGATCATTGTCATGCTGAAAGACCCAGCCACGTTTCATCTTCAATGCCCTTGCTGATGGAAGGAGGTTTTCACTCAAAATCTCACGATACATGGCCCCATTCATTCTTTCCTTTACACGGATCAGTCGTCCTGGTCCCTTTGCAGAAAAACAGCCCCATAGCATGATGTTACCACCCCCATGCTTCACAGTAGGTATGGTGTTCTTTGGATGCAACTCAGCATTCTTTGTCTTCCAAACACGACGAGTTGAGTTCTTACCAAAAAGTTATATTTTGGTTTCATCTGACCATATGACATTCTCCCAATCTTCTTCTGGATCATCCAAATGCTCTCTAGCAAACTTCAGACGGGCCTGGACATGTACTGGCTTAAGCAGGGGGACACGTCTGACACTGCAGGATTTGAGTCCCTGGCGGCGTAGTGTGTTACTGATGGTAGGCTTTGTTACTTTGGTCCCAGCTTTCTGCAGGTCATTCACTAGGTCCCCCTGTGTGGTTCTGGGATTTTTGCTCACCGTTCTTGTGATAATTTTGTCCCCACGGGGTGAGATCTTGCGTGGAGCCCCAGATCGAGGGAGATTATCAGTGGTCTTGTACGTCTTCCATTTCCTAATAATTGCTCCCACAGTTGATTTCTTCAAACCAAGCTGCTTACCTATTGCAGATTCAGTCTTCCCAGCCTGGTGCAGGTCTACAATTTTGTTTCTGGTGTCCTTTGACAGCTCTTTGGTCTTCGCCATAGTGGAGTTTGGAGTGTGACTGTTTGAGGTTGTGGACAGATGTCTATTATACTGATAACAAGTTCAAACAGGTGCCATTAATACAGGTAACGAGTGGAGGACAGAGGAGCCTCTTAAAGAAGAAGTTACAGGTCTGTGAGAGCCAGAAATCTTGCTTGTTGACCAAATACTTATTTTCCACCATAATTTGCAAATAAATTCATTAAAAATCCTACAATGAGGCCTCCCGGGTGGCGCAGTGGTTAAGGGCGCTGTACTGCAGCGCCAGCTGTGCCATCAGAGTCCATTAGCGTCGCCCGGGTTAGGGAGGGCTTGGTCGGTAGGGGTGTCCTTGTCTCATCGCGCACCAGCGACTCCTGTGGCGGGCTGGGCGCAGTGTACGCTAGCCAAGGTGGCCAGGTGCACGGTGTTTCCTCCGGCGCATTGGTGCGGCTGGCTTCCGGGTTGGATGTGCGCTGTGTTAAAGAAGCAGCGGCTTGGTTGGTTGTGTATCGGAGGACGCATGACTTTCAACCTTCGTCTCTCCCGAGCCCATACGGGAGTTGTAGCGATGAGACAAGATAGTAGCTACTACAACAATTGGATACTACGAAATTGGGGAAAAAAAGGGGTAAAATTAAAAAAATTAAAAAAATCCTACAATGTGATTTTCGGGATTTTTTTTTTCTCATTTTGTCTGTCATAGTTGAAGTGTACCTATGATGAAAATTACAGGCCTCTCTCATCTTTTTAAGTGGGAGAACTTGCACAATTGGTGACTGACTAAATTATTTTTTTTGCCCCACTGTATATTATCATTAATCTACACACAATATCCCATAATGACAAAGTGAAAACAGGTTTTTAGACATTTTAGGAAGGTGACCAAGAACACGATGGTCACTATGACAGAATTCCAGAGTTCTTCTGTGGAGATGGGAGAACCTTCCAGAAGGACAACCACCTCTGCCGCGACTCCTCAGTAAAAGGCACATGACAAGCCCGCTTGGAGTTTGCCAAAAGGCACTTAAAGGACTCTCAGACCATGAGAAACAAGATTCTTTGGTCTGATGAAACCAAGATTGAATTATTTTAGCCTGATTGCCAAGCGTCACTTCTGGAGGAAACCTGGCACCATGTCTACGGTGAAGCATGGTGGTGGCAGCATCATGCTGTGGGGATGTTTTTCAGCGGCAGGTACTGGGAGACTAGTCAGGATTGAGGGAAAGATAAACAGACAAAGTACAGCGAGATCCTTGATGAAAACCTGCTCCAGAACGCTCAGGACCTCAGTCTGGGTGAGGGTTGACCTTCCAAGAGGACAACGACGCAAAGCACACAGCCAAGACAACACAGGAGTGGCTTCGGGACAGGTCTCTGAATGTCCTTGAGTGACAAGCCAGAGCCCGAACTTGAACCCCATCGAACATCTCTGGAGAGACCTGAAAATAGCTGTGCAGAGACTCTTCCCATCCGACCTTACAAAGCTTGAGAGGATCTGCAGAGAAGAATGGGAGAAACTCCCCAAATACAGGTATACCCAAGAAGATTCTGAAAAGGTGCTTCAACAAAGTACTGAGTAAAGGGCTTGAATACTTATGTAAATGTTTTTTATTTTTTATAAATGTGCAAACATTTAATAAAATTCTGCTTTTGCTTTGTCATTGTGGGGTATTGTGTGTAGATTGATGAGGGAAAAAAATATTGAATCCATTTTAGAATAAGCCTGCAACGTAACAAAATGTGGAATAAGTCAAGGGGTCTCAATACTTTCCGAATGCACCGTATCTCCTGGCATATTACATAATTTATGAAGCAGCATACAATACATTTTTGGACTCACCATTGTGCTGTGCTCACTTAAACAGGAAGGCACGGCAGTCCTTCTTGTGTGCAAATTTTGCCATGAAACTTTGTCATCAAAGTCTGTCATTCTCTGGATTTATGGTGCTTTCAAGACGACTGGTCGAATCATGACATCAGTGATCTTCAGGTCGGAGCTCTAGAAAGAGGCCCGAGTTCCCGATTTGGATGACCGTTCAAAACCTATTTTCCCAGTCGGAGCTTGTTTTTTTCAGAGTTCCCAGATGTCTTGAACTCACTGAAGTCTGAGATTTCCCAGTTCCGAGTTTCTAATTGTTTTGAATGAGGCAGAAGTCATGCTGGATTGACAGCATGGCCAATGTATTCAACCTTCTCTGGCCCATGGTGTTACACGAATGTTTATCATTTTCAGCTTGGAAAACAGACCCTTTCAGACAGATGTTTTAAGCCCTTAAACCCAGACTTGGACCACATACCCTCTCCACCAAATAGCAGGCAGGGGAAGCAAAATAGTGATTGCTTTGCAACGCTCGCAGTTAGTCACTGATTCCTTCCAAACCACTCATTGTTGAATTTGCGATTTCCAACTTGTTGTGTAACGTTTATGTCCAATGGCCAATGAGCACAGATACATTTTATCTACAGTATAATTTCTCTTCATATGACAAGGATTGAAAAGGATTTGCCAGTAGATTGTCGATGTGATTCCTGATGATGACTGCATGTCTAGCTTGCTAGCTAAGATTTTGAAAGTATGATGTTGACATGTTCAGTCCAATCAAAGCTACGGTAGATATAACGTGATTTGAAATAATTTTTATCTGTGGCCAATGACCTTAAGCCTTCTTGGATGGGCACTTCAAATGTAAATCTATGGCAGCACCCAAGGGGGCTTGAACTTTCTTGCTCTCCCTGTAGATTTTGCGGTGACGTAGTATCCCCATGAGTGTCAGAACACTGAGCCAATCACAGCGCAACTAGAGAACATTACCAACCCCTACGCTCTGTATTTTCCACTGGCTACCTCTCCATTTTATTTAATTTTATTTATTTATTTTACCCTTATTTTACCAGGTAAGTTGACTGAGAACACATTCTCATTTACAGCAACGACTTGGGGAATAGTTACAGGGGAGAGGAGGGAGATGAATGAGCCAATTAATCACAGAAAGCACTGAGCTAGGCTGAAACAAATGCATTTTGGAGCTGCCTAACTCAAACAAGCAAAAAAGAGACCATGTTTGTGTACGGCTTTATCAACTCAATACATGTTATAAAATGTTGTTTTCAAACTGATATGTGACACGTTTTAATGCCAAAATAACCTATTCTGCCCCATCTGCCCTGAATGATGGGTCGCCACTGGCCATGTGTATGTGAACGGTCTTCCTCTTTCAACGACTCACCCAAACATGTGTAGGAATAAGGAGAGGGCATTCATAAATGAGGACTAGGATGTTGTGGAAATATCTTACCAGCAGATGTCAGAACCTTGTTCTTTGTTTAACCCTACAGCTAAAGGGGTTCTCGATGGGATATACAGTATCTAAATGTGTCTTTCCAATGTGATTATTCGCATCCTATCTCCAAGCTTCCTTCTCAACTGCATTGATGGAGAAGGTCCACGATCCCTTCCTCCAATGAAGAAGGAGACGAGGAGAGAGGCTGCGAGGAATCGAGGAAAGATGGATTGAGAAAGAGACCTGGACGTAGAATTGTCCACATAGCCTGTGACACAGCCAGGCTACAGTTAAACTATGGGAACCATGCTCATACAGAGTAACCCAATCCCCCATGAAGACATCTAACTAAAAGCTAGGTAAAAGCTAAATCGGAGCTGAAGTGTTGGGTAGTTTGGTAGCGTTGATTCAATTTCACAGCTTTGGGTACAGTAATATCACGAAGCCAAAGTTAGGCTCCCCTTTTAATCCCCTCCTCTTCCTCCTCCTCTCAGCTCTCAGCTCTCAGTCACGACTGTGCAGATAAAGACTGTATGACTCAGCAGTCAGAACCGAACAGCACGCACAGTCAGAATGAATACCTCAAATAACCACATCCATCCGGCTTAGATGCATCCATTATAATGACGTCTGTTATAATGGTGATTGGTTAGCGCAATAGTTGGGGTCGCTGTGGTGTCCGTTTAGGGGGGTGAGTGTGTAGCAGATGGGGATTTGTGAAGCTCACTCCTTAGCTTGAAATTTAAAAAGAGGTACGGCTAAGCAAGCAGCACCTGTTCACATCTTCTCACCTTGCCTCCTTCTCAAAACAAATTGGAAAATGTTCGCGAGACCTTGGACCTTGTCCTCCAATATGGTCGAGGAGGCGGCGAGGAGTTAGATCCGAGGAATGGCGAGTGACAAATTTAGAAAGAACCCTCGCCTTGACTTGGTCAACTTATTGACCTTCCTCTCTGTACATTGGGTTAGTGCTCTGAATAATTTGCTGCTCGATAATGATCCACTATTTCTAGTCTAGTTGAGAAGAAATACTGTGAAATATGTTTTCTTTTTTAGTATCATCACTTTCCAGCCAGACAGTGTCTAGACTAGCCTACATGAAATCCTATCACACTGTGAAAAGAGTGCATCAGTCGAGTCTGGCTTGGCTTGATTCAGTGGCCTCTATTACGTGTGTATGTATGTGTAATTATCTAAAGGCTGCTACAGGTCCCATTACCTCCCAGTGATGAGGTTATACTGTCCTGTTCCCAGTCAGTATCACATTCTCAATATCCTACTGTACATTCATATCCATACATCTTCCATTGAATCCCCCTAGTCTATGTTCACATCATTATGTAGGCGTGACCATTCAGAGAGCCCATTCATTAGCACCATTCCCCATCTCCCCTACTATTTCTGATAGAGGATGTTCACAATGCGACAAAGATAACCTGGGGCCCCGGCTCTGCTGGCTGCAGTGGAGGGGGTGTCAGGGCCTCTATGATAAACCGACAAGGGACAAGGCCAAGCACAGATCAGAGGACCCCACGCACAATCCCAATGTTTTGAGCTGCTGCCCTCCAGGAGGGCCCCAACTGTTCAGCAAGAACAGGAGCAAGGCAAGTTTCATACCATCAGCCATTGGGCTGCTGAACAATGGGACATAGGATGATGCAGGCCCGGTACACAGACAGTAGGCCGCAGAGACTTTGAACATGTGAAAATGTAGCCTAAATGTGTGACTTGTGTACTAACTTTCCAGTTTTCCATGCTGCGTGTAATATATTGTGTTGTGTATTTGTAGGCTGACGTCACAAAAAGCCTTTCCATGTAATTGGCCAATCAAGTATAGATCTGTACTATACAGAATTCTTGGGACGTCCCTCCCCCATTGAAGTTTAAATGTACAATGGTTATGGTAAGGGTTCTGGTTAAGGTTAAGGTTAGGATTAGGGTTTAGGGTAGGGCATAGCTGCGGTAAGTAGTTTGGAGGTGGGCGTGCTGCAAAAACAATTGGCCCGCACTACAGAAGTCTATATCTGTCAGCTAACACAGGACTAGTAAAGACCCTGTGCACTACTTTTATGATTTTTATTTGACTAAATGTATTTGTATCTGAGTGTTTACCAGGATTTGTAACTTGAGTCTCATAATTATCTGTACAAAACAGTTAATCTGATAATACTTGCTTGATATACATTTTCCAGTTTCTTGCAAATTCTACTTAGTGTCACCCTTGGTTCTCTATGGTGTTGTAGGTCAGGGCGTGACTAGGGGGGGTGTTCTAGTTTTCCTATTTCTATGTTGGTGTGCTTGGTATGGTTCCCAATTGGAGGCAGCAGATTATCGTTGTCTCTAATTGGGGATCATACTTAAGTTCTCCATTGTTCCCACCTGGGTTGTGTGAGTGTTATTGTGCACCATGACTTTCACTGTTCTTTTCGTGTTTTGTTGAAGTTTCATGGTTCATAAACATGTGGAACTCTATGCACGCTGCGCCTCGGGCAAGTCTTTAATCACGACCGTGACACTTATTTCTATGTGAAAACTGAAATGGTCTATTCATTTCTTTTACGAGATGCTTTTATCCAGACAAACTTACAGCAGTGAGTGCATGCATTTTCTTTCTGGTCCCCCTTGCGAATTGAATCCACAACCCTAGCATTGTAAGCACCATGCTCTACCAAATGAGCCAGCCACATCTCATCACATCGTCATAAACCACTTGATATTTCAATGTACTCCGTTACTGTATTGTGCATTGCTTTTCTTTATGGCGATTCAAAGTCTACAGGTACAAATCTAGATGACCAGCCTATGTAGAATACAGTAATGTAGATTTACATTAAGTGGTTTGTGAGGATGGTAAATTAGTACTGCACAAAAAGTGGTTGTTTTCCATCTTATTTGATCAAGAAAAATATTTAATTTGATGTGGGCATGTTTTGGGTCTTTGCATATAACTTTACAGGACTAGTAAAGGCCCAGTGCACTACTTTATACAATATTTTTATTCATATTCATATGATTCTTTTGAATTCCGATGTTTCAGGGGGTGCTGCAGCACCCTCAGCACAACTTCTTTTCGCGGCTATGGTGTAGGAACGTCCCAAGCATCCCAGATAGCACTGACCATAATGTGTAACATAATGAAGGACCCCCCAAATCGATTCACACAGTGCCTCTTGCTCCAAAGAAATGCCTAGTATCCTCGCTCTGCTTGCTCCCATTACAGTCCTGTTAGACAGGGTTCTTTGCTCCCATTAATACTTATATAGTTACAAAATCCCTGGCTACAAATGAGTGTAGGGCTCTACCTATAACATTTGTATTGATTTCATTCGAATTAGCCCACTGCTTCCTGGGTGCGCACAACACCTGCCCTTGAAATCCACAGATAACATCGGAAAGGACTACGGGTGGTTTCCATATAGAAGCAACACGCTTTTTTTCTATTTCACAATATTGCTGTCACGTCCGTTCCATTATTGCGCTTGTGATGTCAGTGGATTTAGGTGCCCGTCACGAATGCCTGAAGAATAACGATGTGTCTCTTCAATGAGCGTTTCTGTGTGGGTTCTATGTCCTTCAGTTTAGTGGCTGGATTCTGATTTTACCCTCACTGAAAACACCTTGGATTGTGGACTCAGGATCGCTGCTTTACGTGCAGCCCTGAACACAAAACCTGCGTTTGTTTTGCGCGGATTGTGTAGCGTGTTTTATTATAACTTTGTGCACGAAATGGAATGCAGAGTATTGTCAATTCAGAGTCATGTTGTCAGGGGATATGTTGGCAATAAATCGGCATCATTTCCGTTACAGGTAGGAATCTATTATATTCTGATTCATTGTTTTGATGAGCTAATGTAACGGTATTTCATTCTATTTATTGAGTAGAGACAATTGTGCATGCTTGCAGGTAGCAAAAGGTCACATGGCAAATACCCGTTTGGCGCTGACAATCCCTGAACACTCAAAGGAAATAGAGATGATAGTATAATTTACATGTAACAATCATCAGACATATTGTTATGGCGAGAATATTCGTTCCATGATCATGCCATGATCATGCCTGTCAGATTAGGCACAGCACTGAAGAAAGGACGTATGTGACATTCGTGAAGAACATTCGGATTTGACTCTTGCAGCAATGCAATCTCATCAATAGGGTCCGCGTGTCATCCGTTCACCCTCGTCCGCCTCATAATCAATACCATAATGACATCCCCTTTTTTCTCATCCTCCTCATCACATTAGACACTGCTGTGATTTGGGTACCATGGTGGTCATTATTTCCATGGACAGTTGATTGTCATCCAAATGTACAGGTCTGTCATAGATGATGACCGTAAAGGCATTTCAATTAGCTGGGAATCCTCAGTTTCTGCTGTCCTCAATTAGCTGGGAAATCCTCTGTTTCTGCTGTCCTCAGTTAGCTGGAAATCCTCTGTTTCTGCTGTTCTATCAGTTAAGAAAGACAGCAGAGAGATTCTGCATGGATAACTGACGTATTTAGCATATATTCCTCTGACTGACGTCACTAAGGAGGAGACAGGAGCTTGTAATATAATTATCTTGATTAAACCCTGAGGCCAAAAGCAATTCACTAACTGTTTATATTCACTGGCAATTTTAACATGTACATCTTGGTGGGGCCAACTCCCCACATTTTTTGGGATGCATGCCAGCAAAGCCACTACACTACACAACACTAAACAATACATGAATTGCACTATGACGGTGACAAATGGGGCCCACAAACTGGTAGGGCTTACACAAAGCTGTCCCAACAGCAGAGCTTTCTTTTCCACTGCTACACCTGGCTATCAGTGGAGCCTTGTCTGGCAGCAAAACAGTTAATTTAGCCTAATTTACTGTCTTTGTAAAAACATAGCTGATATGGCTGACTTGCTTAAATGAATGTGGATTTTACTGACAATTGAGATGTACAAACTATGGCATAAGGGGGCGACAAGCGGCAAAGAGGCAATCCGTCATTGCGATTAAGACATTAATGAGCGAGCCTCGACGGACATATTCAATATAACTATTTGTTCAGCACTTATGAAATGCACAGCGACAGAATTCAGAATATGGGCCATTCTTACAGTATTATCCCTGTACACCAAATCAGAACTATAGGATAAATAAAGGGGGCATTTAAGCAGACAATGAAAGCTCTTACAATATTCAATGATGACATTTCTCTAAAACAGGCTTAAGGCTACATGTGCATCAGCAAATCAGAACAGTAGGCTAAGTTATGAGGGGAAAGGGACAAAATTATTAGGGTGAGGCACAATGGCTACTAACAGCTTACTACACAACATACACTTATTATTACTTGCTTAACTACAGTATACATATGTTCCTGGCATATGACATGATTTATTCAGCAGCATACAATACATTTTTGGACTCACATTGTTGTGATGCAATCATTTGAACAGGAAGGTGTGGTGCAGCGGACCTTCTTGTGGACAAATCAAACTTTGTCATCAAAGTCTTCCATTCTCTGGATTTATGGTGCTTTCAAGACAACTGGGAACTCAAAAAAAACAAAAACAAGGTTGATTCATGACGTCAGTGATCTTCAGGTCAAAAAGAAAGAGGCCAGAGTTCCCAACTTGGAATTCTGAGTTGGATGACTGTTCAAAACGTATTCTCCCAGTTGGAGCTTGTTTTTTACCGAGTTCCCAGTTGTCTTGAACTCACTGAAGTCTGAGATTTTCCTGTTCCAAGTTTCCAGTTGTTTTGAACGTGGCATGCTGGGCTGACAGCATGGCCAATGTGTTCAACCTGGCCCATGGTGTTGCATGTGAGTGTTTATCCTTTTAAGCTAGGAAAAGAGACCCTAAAACCCAAACTTGTACCACACACCCTCTCAACTGAATAGTAGGCTAGTGATGGCTTTGCAACACTTGCAGTTAGCCACCGATTCCTTCCAAACCACTCATTGTTGAATTTGCAATTTCCAACTTGTTGTATAATGTTTATGTCCAATGGCCGAGGAGCACAAATACGTTTTATCTATAATTTATCTTCATATGACAAGGATTGAAAAGGATTTGCCAGTAGATTGTCCACTTGATTCATGATGATGACAGCTTGTCTAGCTTGCTAGCTAAGATTTTGAAAGGTTGAAATTATCAGTCCAATCAAAACTACGGTAGATGAAGTACCTGTTAAAAGTTTGGACTCACCTACTCATTCAAGGTATTTTGACTATGTTCTACATTGTAGATTAATAGTGAAGACATCAAAACTATGAAATAACACATATGGAATCATGTAGCAATCCAAAAAGTGTTAAACAAATATAAATATATTTTAGATTCTTCAAAGTAGCCACCCTTTGCTTTGATCACAGCTTTGCACACTCTTGACATTCTCTCAACCAGCTTCACCTGGAATGCTTTTCCATCAGTCTTGAAGGAGTTCCCACATATGCTGAGCACTTGTTGGCTGCTCTTTCTTCACTCTGTGGTCTGACTCATCCCAAACCATCTCAATTGGGTTGAGGTTGGGTGATTGTGGAGGTCAGGTCATCTGATGCAGCACTCCATCACTCTCCTTCTTGGTCAAATAGCCCTTGCACAGCCTGGAGGTGTGTTTTGGGTCATTGTCCTGTTGAAAAACAAGTGATAGTCCCACTAAGTGCAAACCCGATGGTATGGCGTTTCGCTGCAGAATGCTGTGGTAGCCATGCTGGTTAAGTGTGCCTTGAATTCTAAATAAATCACTGACAGTGTCACCAGCAATGCACCCCAACACCATCACACCTCTTTCTCCATGCTTCATGGTGGGAACCACATGTGTGGAGATCATCCGTTCACCTACTCTGCTTCTCACAAAGACACGGCAGTTGGAACCAAAAATCTCAAATTTGGACTCATCAGACCAAAGACAGATTTCCACTGGTATAATGTCCATTGATTGTGTTTCTTGGCACAAGCAAGTCTCTTCTTCTTATTGCTGTCCTTTAGTAGTGGTTTCCTTGTAGCAATTTGACCATGAAGGCCTGATTCACGCGGTCTCCTCTGAACAGTTGATGTTGAGATGTGTGTTACTTGAACTCTGTGAAGTATTTCTTTGGGCTGCAATCTGAGGTGCATTTAACTCTAATGAATTTGGATATTCCTTTCCTGTTGCGGTCCTCATGAGAGCCAGTTTCATCATAGCTCTTGATGATTTTTGCTACTGCACTTGAAGAAACCTCTTGAAATGTTCCGGATTGACTGACCTTTATGTCAAGTAATGATGGACTGTCATTTCTCTTTGCTTATTTGAGCTGTTCTTGCCATAATGGACTTGGTGTTTTACCAAATAGGGCTATCTTCAGTATACCACCCCTACCTTGTCACAACACAACTGATTGGCTCAAACACATTAAGAATGAAAGAAATTCCACAAATTAACTTTTAACAAGGCTCACCTTTTAATTGAAATGCATTCCAGGTGGCTACCTCATGAAGCTGGTTGAGAGAATGCAAAGCTTGTGCAAAGTTGTCATCAAGGCAAAGGGTGGCTACTTTGAAGAATCTCAAATATAAAATATATTTTGATTTGGTTACTACATGATTCCATATGTGTTATTTCATAGTTTTGATATCTTCACTATTATTCTACAATGTAGAATAAAACCCCTTGAATGAGTAGGTGTGTCCAGACTTTTGACTGGTACTGTATAACGTGATTTGACATAATTTTATCTGTGGCCAATGACGTTGAGCCTTCTTGGATGGGCACTTCTATTGTAAATCTATAGCAGCACCCAATGGGCGTGAAAATTCAAGCTCTCCCTTTAGATTTTGCGGTGACGTAGGGTCCCCATTAGTGACTGGACACTGAGCCAATCACGGTGCAACTAGAGAACATTACCAACCCCTACGCTCCGTATATTCCGCTGGCTGCCCCACCACCACAGAAAGCACTGAGCTAGGCATTTTGGAGCTACCTTACTCAAGAAAGCAAAAAAGAGACCATGTTGTATGTGGCTTTATTAACAACATATTAATTTTTATTACATTGTTTGCAAACTGATATGTGACACGTATTAATGCCAAACAGGCATGTTGCATGCTATTTTGGCATTAATACGTGTCACATATCAGTTTGCAAACAATGTAAAAAAATATTATTGAGTTAATAAAGCCGCATACAAACATGGTCTCTTTTTTGCTTTCCAAGTCAGAACCATTGGATAAATAAAGGGGGCATATAAGCAGACAATGAAAGCTCTTAAAATATTTGATGATGACATTTCTCTGAAACAGGTTAGAGGCTACATGTGGGGCTCAAAATGACGGGACGATGGTTATATCAATCTGTTGCATGTGAAGTCATGTAAGTGAAATCTATTAGTGTGGGTACCCTAAGTCAAAACCATTGCCTTCTATTTATAGAAAGGTCAAGTCATGTTAAAAAAATCCCCTTGGGGTAGCCTGCTCAATACAGTGCAGGAGTCAGTGTCAACATGAGGCTTTTCACCAGGTACATTCTGTCATTTTAGTTGAAGACTACCAGGAACCCTCTTGTGCAGGTATCTGAAACTGCTAGTCGAAATATAAGTAAAATGGCTGGTAATTTGAAACGTGTAGGGCTGTTCTTGCTTTGTGGACTATTCCCACCATATCAGGTGGACTTAGCTATGTTTAATTTCAAGTTAAATGGGCCCCAATAGCCCAGGAGACCCTCACTGTTAGTCACTGACTCAACAGCTTTATTGGTCCAATACATTTCAGAATTGCATGCATTAAACATTATGAAAAATGTGTTTTTAGATGTGGAATAATACAAATGTATGGGGGGGGGGGGGGTGGCCCTTTTGGGGGCTGGTTCAATGTCATTTTTAAACGGACCACCACATCTCTAAATCTGGCCTTTTGTATTGCCTAAATCAGGGATATTAAACTCTTACCATACGAGCTACGGCGCCTGATGGTTTTCTGTTCTAAATCAGTCCCTGATTAGAGGGGAACTATGGAAAAAAAGCAGTGGAACTGCCTTCGAGGTCCAGAGTTGAGTTTGAGGGGCCTAGGTGATTAACCTACCCTCCAGTGGGGGGTGTTGAGTGGAGGACGGCTCATAATAATGGCTGGAATGGAGAAAATGGAATGACATCCGATACCGTTCCACCAATTCCGCTCCAGCCATTACCACGAGCAGGTCCTCCCCAATTAAGGTGCCACCAACCTCCTGTGCTACCCATATTGTTCGTCTTCTGCCCAATACTTTGATTAATGCTCTGTCTGTCTCTTCCACAGGTGCTGGGGTTTGAAGTGGATTCAATCAACTCGGTACAGTTCTCCAATCATACAGGTACATATAATGTAGAGCAGGGTTGTCGTCATTTCTATTGACATTTTAGTCAATTCAGGCACTGAAATTTCAATTCTCTTAATTTAAGAAAATGTGGAATTGGAATTTGGTGAACTTTATGAATTGCCTAGAATTTATAAAAGTAAAAGTATAAAAGTACCATGTGTTGCTGTCTTGTATATTTTTAACCCTTCCTGAAAGGAAATTATTTCACATTTTTGAGAGAAGAACAGCATCTTTGGTACCATTACTATCATTGCTGAAAGATCTTGACATATTTTGGGTAAGCTAATAATTTTCATATACCCTTAAAAACTTCTTAGGGCTGCAATCCCGTAACGGGATCATATGACAACAGCCAGTGAAAGTGCAGGGCGCCAAATTCAAAACAACAGAAATCTCATAATTCAAATTCCTCAAACATACATGTATTTTATACCCTTTTAAAGGTAATCTTGTTGTTAATCCCACCACAGTGTCCGATTTCAAAGAGGCTTTACTGCGAAAGCACCACAAACGATTATGTTAGGTAACCACCAACTCACAGAAAAATCCAGCCGTTTTTCCAGCCAAAGAGAGGAGTCACAAAAAGCACAAATAGAGATAAAATGTATCACTAACCTTTGATGATCTTCATCAGATGACACTCATAGGACTTCATGTTACACAATACATGTATGTTTTGTTTGATAAAGTTCATATTTATGTAAAAAAAATCTGAGTTTACATTGGCACGTTACGTTCACTATTTCCAAAAACATCCAGTGATTTTGCATAGCCACATTAATTCAACAGAAATTACTCATCATAAATGTAGATGAAAATACAAGTTATACACATGGAATTATAGATTTACCTCTCCTTAATGCAACCGCTGTGTCAGATTTCAAAAACACTTTACGGAGAAAGCAAACCATGCAATAATCTGAGACGGCGCTCAGAAAATAAATACAATTGGAGTCAACAGAAATCAGAAATCACATTATAAATATTCCCTTACCTTTGATGATCTTCATCAGAATGCACTCCCAGGAATCCTAGTTCCACAATAAATGCTTGATTTGTTCGATAATGTCCATTATTTATATCCAAGTAGCTACTTTTGTTAGGGCTTAGGTATACAAATCCAAACGCTCGTGCAGGTCCATCCGAATGTCAGACAAAAACTTTAAGAAGTTATATTACAGGTCGAAGAAACTTGTCAAACTAAGTATAGAATCAATCCTTAGGGTGTTGTTATCATAAATCTTCAATAAAGTTCCAACTGGATAATTCCTTTGTGTGTAGAGAAGCCCTGGAACGCAGGTCGCTATCATGTGAATTGCGCGTGACCAGCCCTTGGCTCTTTGCCAGACACCTTGCTCATTCAGCTCCCATTCAGCCCCACACCACAGTAGAAGCCTCATTCAAGTTTCTAAAGATGGTTGACATCTAGTGGAAGCCCTAGGAAGTGCAACTTCATCCATATCCCACTGTGAATTCAATAGGGGCTAGGTTGAAAATTGACCAACCTCAGATTTCTCACTTCCTGTTTGGATTTCTTCTCAGGTTTTTGCCTGCCATATGAGTTCTGTTATACTCACAGACATCATTCAAACAGTTTTAGAAACGTCAAGAGTGTTTTCTACCCAATACTACTAATACTATGCATATATTAGCAACTGGGACTGAGAAGCAGGCTGTTTACTCTGGGCACCTTTCATCCAAGCTACTCAATACTGCCCCTGCAGCCATAAGAAGTTAAAGCTACCTGCCTCCCCCTAACCTACCATTATATTTCCACTATGACTGCACCCTAACCTCACATTATATTTCCACTATGACTGCAATCAACCTTTATCACATGAAACAAAATCTCTTCCATCTTGAAAGTGGAGCTGTTGATCAGGCTCACATCAGGAAAAGTGTGATGAAAAGATATGGGTTTTGTGTTTTGTGTCACATTCCTCATTGTGTCAAGTTATCAGACACGTTCTTGGGTGGAACAAAGTGTCACTGGTTGTAATGGTTAAAGTGACGCCACATGTACAATTTGTCCTCTCTTAAGTGGAGAAGATGAATTGTCTGTCAGGGCCAGTTCAGGACACAGTCTCAGGATTGTATTTTTCTCTACATGGGATCTGACTGGGGGATAGCCTACACGCTGACAGTGCAGGTGGTCTGAGAGAAACGGAAACGATAGCATAACAAGAGGCCACTATACTACAGTATAGGCTACTGCACTTGTTGACTCTCTCTCTCTTACACACACCTGCCCTGCTTAATAGGCCTTTGAGTTACTTAATAGTAACACGTTTGTGGCCTTCTTCAGTGCCACTGGTGTGTCTTGGGTTATTTACCTGGGTCTTCTGTGCCTTACTAAACTGTGTTAGCCCACTAAGCCTACACAAATAATCAGGTCTCAGACAAGGTTACTCATGACGCAAGCTTACATGAACCACATTTACACTTTCCTCCCCTTTGACCTCCTCCTGCGCCTCACATAAACCCATCCAGGTTACAGCACCCATGTGATCAACTGTGGTTTGAACCTGGGTCTCTTGTATGCCACAAGACTGTGTTAGCCCGCTCTAGTCATTCATTGATTACAGCTCAGGGTTCAACACCATAGTGCCCTCAAAGCTCATCACTAAGCTAAAGACCCTGGGACTAAACACCTCCCTCTGCAACTGGATCCTGGACTTCCTGACGGGCCTCCCCCAGGTGGTAAGGGTAGGTAACAACACATCCGCCACGCTGATCCTCAACACGGGGGCCCCTCAGGGGTGCGTGCTTAGTCTCCTCCTGTACTCCCTGTTCACTTATGACTGCACAACCAGGCACGACTTCAACACCGTCATTTAAGTTTGCCGATGACACAACAGTGGTAGGCTTGATCACCGACAACGATGAGACAGCCTACAGGGAGGAGGTCAGAGACCTGGCTGTGTGGTGCCAGGATAACAACCTCTCCCTCAACGTGATCAAGACAAAGGAGATGATTGTGGACTACAGGAAAAGGAGGACCGAGCACGCCCCCATTCTCATCGACGGGGCTGTAGTGGAACAGGTTGAGAGTTTCAAGTTCCTTGGTGTCCACATCACCAACAAACTATCATGGTCCAAACATGTGTCCCCGCACATTGATTCTGTACTGGTACCCCCTGTATATAGCCTCGCTTGTTATTTTACTGCTGCTACTGAATTATTTGATACTTTTATTTTACATTTTTTACTTAACACTTAAAAAAAAAAAAATTAAAACATTGTTGGTTAAGGGCTTGTAAAGAAAGCATTTCACTGTAAGGTCTACTACACCTGTTGTATTCGGGCGCGTGTGACAAATACATTTTTATTTGATTTAGTCTCAGGGAAGGTTACTCAACATGCGAGCAAGGTTCTCTGAACCACCCTTGTTACAGGAGCCCCATTTGCAACGGACACCCTGACACTGAGTCCCATAGCTATGGGGCAGAGATTAGCAGTCAGTCTCACAGTAATCTCTCTCAGATATCCAAGGATTCTATGTCCCAAACCATGGACCACTATTCCCTATATACAATTGTGTGCTACTTTTGACCAGGGTGTCATTTTGGATGCAACCTCCAGGCAACGCCAATCACAGCCCAATCACTCCGCTGCCTGTTCACGCCTCACTGCCGCACGAGTCACCTGCCGGTGGCCCCATGAGCCCGTCACATCCACCACAGAGGAAATCTTCAGAGTGACTCCAGCTTTATTGTGATGTCAATAGTGACAGCAGAATGCACTGGAAGCCGCTAGGGCAATAATGTAACATTTGTGCCAAATGTTTTGGGGTTGTGGACACTGTTATAGCCTAATACAGTAGTTGTACAGGGTCACCTAAGGGAGGATGGGAGGGGGCTGTTGGTCTTCGAGCTGAAGGTGAATGACATGGTAGACACCAGTGTGTTTGTGTGTGCGCACGTCCGTGTGTGTCTGTGAAAGAAACGTGAATGAGTGCTAATTGAGATCGCACCACTGTCAGGCTCCTCTCGGTTTCCGTCTCTCACTTCATCTGTCGCTCCGTCTGGGAAAACCACGGATGCCTGCCTGAGCCCGATGAGCAGCGTGGGCAAGACGACAGAGAGGAAGTGAGTGATTGTGAGGGAGATTAAAAGAGAGCAGAGGGATAAGTACACTGTGTGTCTCGGACGTAGGTTTGAGGAATGACCCTATCGATTGCGCCGCGTCTGTCAACGTATGAATTAGCCAGCCTCGTGTGCCCGCTTGTGTTCTTGCTAAGTGTTCATTCATGAGCAGATGTCCTGGAGAGCGGCACCGTGCCAAAGAGCCAGCTTGGCTGTGCTGACCTCATCCACTTGAATGTGCCAGGCCGCTCTTGCGAAATAGGTTTTTAACCTCAAAGATGCCTTGCCTGGTTAAATAACGGTAAACATTTATCTAGAAGGTTCTGTACTGTTCAACTAGGGGAGGCACTGTCCTTGCTATCGTCACCCCTATTAGAGCTCTCCTCTCTGGGCTTGGGGCCCAAGCTAATCCCTGGCCCCTCAGTCCTCACCATGCTTTATGCTAGTCCCGTAGCCCTCTCTGTCCACTTGTCACACAACTCCCTGTGTCCTCTCAGCCTCCCCACGCTCCAACAGCTTCTGGATAATTGGGTAAACGTCCCCCATTTTGCTTTGATACAGCGTTCACACCTAACCCGAATGCATACAGTCCAGCAGTACAAATCGACCGTGTTTAAATCCGCTTTAAGTCCGGAAGTTTACGTGATTCCTCTGAGTCAGGGGAAGACTTAGACAACCAGGTGATGGGGATTCCTTACTAATCAGTGATCTTAATTCATCAATCAAGTACAAGAGAATAGCGAAAACCCGCAGACACTCGGGCCCTCTGTGGAATGGGTTTGACACGTGCTCTGAGTTATTTAAGCTTCCGTTTGTTATTAAGTTCAGGTTGAAGTTATTTTGAAGGCACCAACAACAAAAAAGAGTTGGTGCCTCGAGAGCAATTCAGACGGCTAATTAAGGATTTTATTTTTTTACTGAAGAATGCGTTTTGTTTTCAATGATTGCTTTTGCTTTTTGTGCATTGGTTTATATCGATGTGCATAGATGTGTGTTTGATACAAGGCTCATCTGTAGAAGATACCTTGGTCTCAGCATGACTCTCTGTCAAAATAAAGATACAAATAAAGAAACAATACAATACAGACTTATTGGGACATCATGATGCCCAAAAAGTGCATAGCGATTATAAGACCCCATGCACATCGCTCATGAATGATCCATCTTTGAATGCCTTAACATTTGTTGCCACCTAAATCAGACTCATTCCTCCAGTTGTTTTGTTGTTAGCTGCCATTCTTTATGTCCCTGCACTGGGTTAATGGAAACTTTTCTTTTTGAAAAGGCTTGGCTCAGACTTATCCTTTGTAAGTAGTTCCAGTTTGGCTAAGGATGACTACTTCTTAAGGGTTTTTACTGTCGTTTCTTTCGAGACAGGAACATGCAATATCCATTGGACCATTACTGTATCTACTAACCCAGTGGTAGTTTTCTCATGAGCACACAATCACACACAGTTCATTGAGTTTCTGAAGATGTGTGGATTAGAGGTCGACCGACTATGATTTTTCAACGCCGATACCGATACCGATTATTGGAGGACCAAAAAAGCCGTTACCGATTTAATCGGACAATTAAAAAAAATATATTTTATTTGTAATAATGACAATTACAACAATACTGAATGAACACTTATTTTAACTTAATACAATACATCAATAAAATCAATTTAGCCTCAAAGAAATAATGAAATGTGTTCAATTTGGTTTAAATAATGCAAAAACTAAGTGTTGGAGAAGAAAGTAAAAGTGCAATATGTGCTATGTAAGAAAGCTAACGTTTTAAGTTCCTTGCTCAGAACATGAGAACATATGAAAGCTGGAGTCTTCAATATTCCCAGGTAAGAAGTTTTAGGTTGTAGTTATTATAGGAATTATAGGACTATTTCCCTCTATACCATTTGTATTTAATTTACCTTTGACTATTGGATGTTCTTATAGGCACTTTAGTATTGCCAGTGTAACAGTATAGCTTCCGTCCCTCTCCTCGCTCCTACCTGGGCTCGACAACAGCCACCCTCGCAGCAGCGTTACCCATGCAGAGCAAGGGGAACAACCACTCCAAGGCTCAGAGCAAGTGACGTTTGTAACACTATTAGCGCGCGCTAACTAGCTAGCCATTTCACTTCGGTTACACCAGCCTCATCTCGGGAGTTGATAGGCTTGAAGTCATAAACAGCGCAATGCTTGACGCACAACGAAGTGCTGTTTGAATGAATGCTTATGCTCCTGCTTCTGCCTACCACCACTCAGTCAGATACTTAGATACTTGTATGCTTGTATGCTCAGTCAGATTATATGCAACGCAGGACACGCTAGATAATATCTAGTAATAGCATCAACCATGTGTAATTAACTAGTGATTATGATTGATTGTTTTTTATAAGATAAGTTTAACTAGCTAGCAACTTACCTTGGCTTACTGCATTCGCGTAACAGGCTCATTGCGGAGTGCAATGAGAGAGAGGCAGGTCGTTATTGCGTTGGACTAGTTAACTGTAAGGTTGCAAGATTGAATCCCCCGAGCTGACAAGGTGAAAATCTGTCGTTCTGCCCCTGAACAAGGCAGTTAACCCACCGTTCCTTGACCGTAATTGAAAATAAGAATGTGTTCTTAACTGACTTGCCTTGTTAAATAAAGATTAAATGAAGGTGTAAAAATCGGTGACCAAAAATACAGATTTCCGATTGTTATGAAAACTTGAAATCGGCCCTAATTAATCGGCCATTCCGATTAATCGGTCGACCTCTAGTGTGGAACATCAGACATAATCTAGATTCTGGAACATCACAGCAATGGAGGCCAAAAAACCCTGCTCCTGTCGTACGGGTCACTCCGCTCATCACACATCAAACATTACTGCAATGAGGAAGATTCAGACTTTAATTATGTCAGTGACTTAGGCTAGCTACTGCAGTTTCATCTCTGGTTGTGTACCAAATGGCACCCTATTCCGTATAGTGGCAATAGGGCTCTGGCCAAAAGTAGTGCACTATATTGGGAATGAGTACCATTTGGGATGTAACATTTGTCTTTTCCCATGCCCAATAGTATTTTTTCAAGGTTTTAAAGAACAATGTTTTTGCTGTGTGTAAGTGTCTCTCTGTGTTAGCTTTAGGGGGGCAAAGAGAAGCAGGGCCTGATGGGTAGATTCAGCTCAAAACACAGTGGCGGTTATCTTCCCAGTGGGGAAGGATACGCAGCGTCTATCTCTTCTTCACTCTGCACGTGCTGAAGAAAACGTGTGTATGTGTGTTTGTGTATGTGTGTGTGTCTTGGATTGTGACGAGCTGAAAATGCTCTCCCCAGCAGCGAATCATGTAATTGCGACAGCAGAAAAGTATGACGACAGAGCCAGCCTTTATCACAAAGATTTCTCTCCTTCCTTGGCTCCCTCCCTCTCTATCTCACACACACACACACACACACACACACACACACACACACACACACACACACACACACACACACACACACACACAGAGAGAAGAGCAGCGGCAACTCTTTATTGCTCTCAGTCCCTCAGGCTTTCTTCTGGCCTGTTACTAGGCAACCAGCACCACACCATGTGATCTGCTGGGTGACTCCCCTGAAGTGTGACATCACAATTCCTGCGGCAGCGACAATGGTCTCTGACAAAATGCTGGTTGCCCCCACAGCCCCACACATTTTTTTTTGCATTTGAGGGAGCTGACGCAACAAACATGCCCCCTGTCCCATCCCCCTTCCTGAGAAGCTGCCTCACTGTGGGTGGGGGCTTCTCTAGGCCCCCTCTGTGTAGAAAAGACATCAGCACTGTTAACTGTTGTTTTCATCATTTAAACCATAGAAATTAATGAAGATACTAGCCTATGTTGTGAACTGTCAGTTGTTCTGATTGCGTCCCGATTCTCCACACTTTCCTCAAAGTTGCACTGGTTCAATCCCCGTCATAGATTTCAAAGCATTGGTGGAGGGAGTTTTCACCATTGTTAAATCCATTACAGGGGAAGTGTTGTCACTCTGTTGTGGAGTTGTCTCCCTGACCTCTAACCCCTGACCTCTGTCCCAAGGCTACTCTCACTGGAAAGGCCAGGTGTTGACCGCGGACGAGCTGCACGTCCTCTACGAGGGGATCAAGCTCAACAACGTCCACCACTACGACTATGTTCTCACAGGTGAGACTCACACACAGAAAGAAGTGAAGGCCAGCGCTAGCAGTGCTAGCAGACTGGGGATGGTTGTTAGTTTATATCAAGTATTTATTTATGTTGTTTAGACTGTCTTGGGACACATTCGCTGCTAAAAGCTGAATTGCAGTATACAGACAAAAAATAAACAATAAAAAAAAGGAGATAACAGTTAGCTAGCTGAAGACATTTTTCATAGAGAGCGGCTAGCTAAGTCAATAGCTTCAGAGAGTGCCTGCTTCTGGTCAAGGCCTAAATTCTCTTCAGACAGATGTTGTTCTCATCAGTCCTCGGCTCCCTCTGCAGCTTTCCAGGGAGAACACAGGAAGCAGTTGATGGACATGAGCCTCATGAGGTCACCCAGACAGAGATTGTGTCAGGCTGCAGGGTTTACAGAACCTAATGTCAGTCAGGCTGTCAGATGTTCGCTCCCAGCCACTGTTCTGTGGTAGCCGTCGTGCTCTGCTAGCCCTGGCCCAGAGAGAGAGAGACGGAACAGAAACGCTCGCACTCCCTGATGGATTACGTCTCCTCTCCTATCACCTTGAGAGGGAGAGGAGAAAAGAAGAGAGAGGGAGAGAGAAAGAGAAAGAGGGAGCAGACAATAAGGGAGAGAAGAAAAGAGAAGAGGAGAGGAGAGAGTGAAGGTCATGGTTTTATTCTCTCCGAGTCCTTGTGAATCTGTCGAGGTGTGAAATGTTGCCAAACAGGAATGTGTTGGAACAGCTACATTCTAGTAAGCAGACTATTGGTTGGTCAGCTCTTTTATTAAGACAGACTGCTAGACATTTGGAAGTAATCGTTACGGACACACTAGAGTAGATATCATGGATACAGTAGTTGAGACTTAAGTGCGGCTAAAAATCACATCAGTTAGGTTACATACTGTATAACACCAACAATGAAAAGGTTCACCTTTAGTAGACTCTTAGGTTTGTCAGTTGAAACTTTGTCTGTAAGAAACTTAGCTTACAAATGGGACTTACTCTGCGGTCAGATACATGGCATGAAGTACTCTGTGTTTATCATCCAATAGGTAGATAACCTGAATAAGTGGAGTTTGAGTTAGAATCTAGCCGTGCCAATTTGCTCCCTTTTCCCAACTCTTCCCATGGCCCTAAATCTTCGTCATTTACAGATCGGTCAAAAGTTAGAAATATGGGGGAAGCTCAACTAATACACTGCTCATATTGTGCATGGAGATGTGTGAAACTCACTCCTTAGCCCGAAGTGTCCCCACTTGCGCAATAGCTAGCTTCAGGAGGGAGGTATGTTTGCAAGGCAGAGGTCCTGGGTTCGGGCCTTCGGTATGAGCCAAAATTAGGAGGAAGCGGTAGTCGCTAAGCAAGCAGTGTGTCGTTATTTATACTCATACCTATCCAGACCCTTCAGATTGGCGAAAACTCGGGTTAGGGGCTAGAAAGGGAATAGGTGTTGAGACAGTTAGCCCCTGTGTGTTTAAATCAGCCATGAGGACATGGGCTTTCCCTCACTGAGAGCCTTGTGGCCGAGCACAAAAGTGAGGCACACACGCAAACAAGCCTTACATCAGCATTCCCATGGAATCATCTTCCTCTCTTCTGGCCCTTATCTCCCACGTACTGTATGTACAGCCAGCACTGCAGCGTCAGCAGGTCCTGCTCACGCACACACACACACACACACACACACAAGCGTGATCCACTGCTTTTAACCAGGGCAAGGAGACCTGAAACATGATCGAATACAAACAGTGTAGCTATTCCCTCCGCAAGACAATCAAACAAGCTAAGCGTCAGTATAGGGACAAAGTAGTGTTGCAATTCAATGGCTCAGACACAAGAGGTATGTGGCAGGGTCTACAGTCAATCACGGATTACAAAAAAAAAAACAGCCTATGGACATATTCAATCAATCCTTATCCCAGTCTGCTGTCCCCACATGCTTCAAGAGGGACACCATTGTTCCTGTTCCCAAGAAAGCTAAGGTAACTGAGCCAAACGACTACCGCTCCGTAGCACTCACTTCCATCATCATGAAGTGCTTTGAGAGACTAGTCAAGGACCATATCACCTCCAGCCTACCTGACACCCTAGACCCACTCCAATTTGCTTACCGCCCCAATAGGTCCACAGACGACGCAATCGCAACCACACTGCACACTGCCCTAACCCATCTGGACTATAGGAATACCTATGGGACCCTGGGTCTCGACCCCGCCCTGTGCAACTGGGTACTGGACTTCCTGACGGGCCGCCCCCAGGTGATGAGGGTAGGGTACAACATCTCCACCCCGCTGATCCTCAACACTGGGGCCCCACAAGGGTGCGTTCTGACCCCTCTTCTGTACTCCCTGTTTACCCACTACTGCATGGCCATGCACGCCTCCAACTCAATCATCAAGTTTGTGGACGACGCTACAGTGGTAGGCTTGATTACCAACAACGACGAGACGGCCTACAGGGAGGAGATGAGGGCCCTCGGAGTGTGGTGTCAGGAAAATAACCTCACACTCAATGTCAACAAAACAAAGGAGATGATCTTGGACTTCAGGAAACAGCAGAGGGAGCACCCCCCTATCCACATCGACGGGACAGTAGTGGAGAGGGTGTAAGTTTTAAGTTCCTCGGCGTACACATCACGGACAAACTGAATTGGTCCACCCATACAGACAGCGTCGTGAAGAAGGCGCAGCAGCGCCTCTTCAATCTCAGGAGGCTGAAGAAATTTGGCTTGTCACCAAAAGCACTCACAAACTTTTACAGATACACAATCGAGAGCATCCTGTCGGGCTGTATCACTGCCTGGTACGGCAACTGCTCCGCCCACAATTGTAAGGCTCTCCAGAGGGTAGTGAGGTCTGCACAACGCATCACCGGGGGCAAACTACCTGCCCTCCAGGACACCTACACCACCCGATGTCACAGGAAGGCCATAAAGATCATCAAGGACAACAACCACCCAAGCCACTGCCTGTTCACCCGCAATCATCCAGAAGACGAGGTCAGTACAGGTGCATCAAAGCAGGGACCGAGAGACTGAAAAACAGCTTCTATCCCAATGCCATCAGACTGTTAAACAGCCACTACTAACATTGAGTGGCTACTGCCAACATACCGACTCAATTCCAGCCACTTTAATAATGGGAATTGATGTAAAAAATGTATCACTAGCCACTTTAAACAATGCCACTTAATATAATGTTTACATACCCTACATTACTCATCTCATATGTATATACTGTACTCTATACCATCTACTGCATCTTGCCATCTTTATGTAATACATGTATCACTAGCCACTTTAAACTATGCCACTTTTATGTTTACATACCCTACATTACTCATCTCATATGTATATACTGTACTCTATACCATCTACTGCATCTTTCCATCTTTATGTAATACGTGTATCACTAGCCACTTTAAACAATGCCACTTTTATGTTTACATACCCAAAAATACTCATCTCATATGTATATACTGTACTCGATACCTTCTACTGCATCTTGCCTATGCCGTTCTGTACAATCACTCATTCATATATCTTTATGTACATATTATTTATCCCTTTACACTTACAAGGTAGTAGTTGTGGAATTGTTAGGTTAGATTACGCGTTGGTTATTACTGCATTGTCGGAACTAGAAGCACAAGCATTTTGCTACACTCGCATTAACATCTGCTAACCATGTGTATGTGACAAATAAAATTTGATTTGATTTGGCACACACACACACTGTCACACCATGATCCCCGATCCTCTCATTAGAGCCCTGGGTGAGGGGTTGGTTTTGTCTGCAGTGAACTGTATAAAACTTTATTGAGACATTGAGGAGTTTGCTTTGACCCAGAATCCTCTTCGCCCCTCAGGGTACACTCGAGACACTTCCTTTCTGGAGATGGTTGTGGACATCGTACAAGAGCTGAAGAGGGCCAATCCTAACCTTGTGTATGGTGTGTATCCCTCGCTATGTCAACCCTATGTGTGTGTGTGTGTGTGTGTCTCACACATCTGTTCAAATCAACAGGGTGGGGTTCAACCACTGCTGATCACAAGTTCAAGATGCCAGTATGGATTATTGTTAGGGCCAAGAGTTTTTCCTGACCACCTGACCTGACCAGGGAGAACTCCTGGCCCTAGCTGTTGTATCATCGTCTTCAGGTTTGAGTTGGTAGAAGCGTAAGGACACGTAACAAAGAAAAGAAAAACTTCACACTCATGGCTCCGAAGCAATACATTTGATATAACCTGTTATTCGACAGCTTAGCTGCCTTCATCCGGGTTTCAGGGTAATGACAAGCTTGATGTGGAATAAAGCTTACCATATGTTTCCCAGTCGAAACAGTTCATGCATATATTATGACAATATTTTGTTTGTTTTGGTCTTCGGCAGGTTCTTTTTTTTCACATGAGAAATACTGCACCAAACATCTTAGTCAGATGTAACATTGTGTGACTAAGACTTCCTCTGCAAAAACTGCCAAATGAATGACTTACCTTGATTCACGGTGCATTTGGAATGTATTCAGACCCTTTGACTTTTTCCACATTTTGTTACGTTATAGCCTTATTCTCAAATTGATTAAATCGTTTCCCCCTCATCAATCTACACACAATAATCCATCATCGCAAAGCAAAACCCATGTTATTTTAGAAATGTTTGCAAATGTATTAAAAATAAAAACTGAATTATGACATTTACATAAGTATTCAGGCCCTTTACTCAGTACTTTGTTGAAGCACCTTTTGCAGTGATTACAGCCTCGAGTTTTCTTGGGTATGATGCCATAAGCCTGGCACTTGGGGAGTGTCTCCCATTCTTCTCTGCAGATCCTCATCAAGGATCTCTCTGTACTTTGCGCCATTCCTTTGTTCCTGACTAGTCTCCCATTCCCTGCCTCTGAAAAACATCCCCAGAGGATGATGCTGCCACCACCATGCTTCACCGTAGGGATGGTACCAGGTTTCCTCCAAACGTAACGCTTGACCTTCAGGCCAAAAATAGTTTAATCTTGGTTTCATCAGACCAGAGAATCTTGTTTCTCATGGTCTGAGAGTCATTACGTGCCTATTGGTAAACTCCAAGCGGGCTGTCATGTGCCTTTTACTGAGGAGTGGCTTCCGTCTGGCCACTACCATGAAGGCCTGATTGGTGGAGTGCTGCAGAGATGGTTGTCCTTCTGGAAGGTTCTCCTATCTCCAAAGAGGAACCGTTGGGTTATTGGTCACCTCCCTGACCAAGGCCCTTCTCCCCCGATTGCTCAGTTTGGTCGGGCGGACAGCTCTAGGAAGAGTCTTGGTGGTTCCAAACGTCTTCCATTTAAGAATGATGGAGACAACTGTGTTCTTGGCAACCTTCAATGCTGCATACATTTTTTGGTACCCTTCCCCAGATTTGTGCCTCGACACAATTCTGTCTCGAAGCTCTCCGGACAATTCCTTCGACCTCATGGCTTGGTTTTTTCTCTGACATGCACTGTCAACTGTGGGACCTTATATAGACAGGTGTGTGCCTTTCCAAATCATGTCCAATCAATTGAATTTGTCACAGTTGAACTCTAATCAAGTTGTAGAAACATCTCAAAGATGAAACAGGATGCACCTGAGCTCAATTTCGAGTCTCATAGCAAAGGGTCTGAATACTGTTGATAATTTGTTGATAATTTATCATTATGGGGTATTGTGTGTAGATTGATGAGGAAAATGTTTATTTAATCCATTTTCGAATAAGGTTGTAATGTACTTTCTGAATGCACCATATTTTGTATTAATTTAGCCTATTTTGAGGAAGGGTATCTGGGTATGTTGTTGCTATGGTTGCTCAATAGGGACAAACAACAGTGATATTACTGCTTTTTCCCCCTTTTTTCAAGTAAAGGTCTTTAGGGAGTATGCGAGCTCAGACGTTTGTTTCTCCTAACTGAGTTCTCCAAGAAGCAAACTGAACATTAAGTATGCGGACGCCTTAAGCCCTTGCTGCGTTTAGAAAAAGCGCTGACAGGACAGTTGTGTCTGTTTCAGTGAGTCCAAAGTAAATCATTCTTCATTAAGCTGCTAATTAAGATTAAAGTTGACATCATTTAATAACGCCCATGCATTTCCATGGAAATTAGTTGAACAACATGTAGGAGCGGGATGAATGAAACTGCTGTAGGGCGTGTTTACAGTCTGTTCCGAGGGCAGTGTCGTATGCATTAGTGCACAACATAGCAACACGTTTTGCAACGGAAAATGAAAACAAGAATTTCTTTGTCCAAGTCGTCCATCCCCATTTCGTCCCGTTATCCTCCGTTTTGGCGTCTAGTGAATACGACCCAGGTGTTTTGACGTGATTAGCTGACGATGAACATAATCGGAAGACATCTTGGGTCAGCTTGACTTCGATGTAAAACATCTGTAATGTCTGTGTGAAACCTGAGAGATCTGTGTTAAGAGGTTGAGCGTGTTCTCGTTTGCCTTTTCAGTGTGTGACCCGGTGCTGGGGGACCATGGCTCCATGGTGAGTACTTTGTGTTTTTGTGTTACGCTGCCTGTATTTCGTATGTTTTATTGAACAGAGCAGAAAAGACTATGAAAATATAATAGTGGGTAAGATTGGAAGAGTTCATCATAGACAGTGGGTCGGATTTGAACCCACACTGACATTGGTAGGTATGTATCCTACACAATCCAGGCCACCAGAGAGTACTGTGCCTTTAATGGGTGATCAGATGGTACTAGTAAGTGATGTCACTACTCCTGCTCAATCTCATTCAATGGGGCAACGCTGACCTTCAGCTTTACCTGAACCAATGAGTCAAACCTAAGACCCCGCAGCCACACTGAGAACACATAAACGGAAATCCTATATGCATTCATCGATTGCCTGTTTTTGTCTGTCAGGCAAGAGTTCAATTCAAGTCAACTATTTTCGGATGTAAAAAGGCATATTGAGCACTTTCTGATGGATAACGATCTCCGTTGTCCTTTGGAAAACCACTGGCAAATTTTTCAGACACAAAATCCGCAATGTGACTGGGGACTTAGAACCCCACTTTTACTTTCTGTTATCCCTTGCCCTTTCTCTGTCTGTCTCTCCCTGTGTCACTTCCTGTCCCCGTCTCTCTCCCTCTATCTCGCTCCCCCATCTCGTACTGGAATCTCTTCTTTACCTTTATGGGCTGAGCATCAGGGATCAGTCGACATGATGTCATTGTTGTATCATGGTGTGGGTGTGTGTGTGTGTGTGTGACGTGCGTATCCGTGTGTTGTGGATTGGGGAAGGATAGACCGCATCTCATTTCACAGTGACAGATGAAATTAGCATGAGCGGAGCTGCCCTCGCTGTCTGTACAGAGAGAATTATGCGGAATAATTTGCTCGATTGTGACTCACTGTGCGTGCGTGCGTACGCGTTACAGTGTGCGTGTGTGTGCGTACACTAGTATTTGTGTGTGTGTGTTTGATAGGTAGAGAGAGCAGAAGGGCATACATGCATAATGTTTGTTGATGTATATAGTGACATTGAGAAAATGGTGTGTATACTTGTTGTGCTCATCATTCTGATTTACTCAAAACATCCATCCTTTCCTTGTTATGCATCTCAGTAGTCTAAAGTTGCTTCCTTTCCTCGTCCCCTTTTTTTAGTCTGCTCTGATCTGAGCTAGGCAGAAATTTCAGCTCGGTGTAGATAAATAAGGGCTGATGAGGAGAGGCAGTCACTTCAGGTGATTGAGATGCACCCTGTGTGTGTGTGTGTGCGTGGTTGCTCACCGGTACTGATGTGTTTCTTTCTGTCTCCAGTACGTTCCAGAGAACCTGCACCCAGTCTACAAGAACAAGGTGGTGCCAGTGGCCGACATCATCACACCCAATCAGTTTGAAGCAGAGTGAGTAGTAGTGAACCTATACAGCTGCTGTGTGTGTGTGTGTGTGTGAGAGAGAGAGACGGAGAGTTAAATCACCACAGGGACTGTATCGTATCTGTTACTATCACTGTCACTAAGCCTCGTCCACATTCTAATCAGCTACATTGATGTAATTTTACTCAATATCCTATCAACTGATATACAGATACACCAAAGGCCTATGTATGGCGTGTAGCATGTCAGTAAGATGGCTGCTAAGCTGAGTGATACCCAGTCACTCCTCTCTGTGTTTGTCTGCTTGTCTTTTTGTCTGCATTCCTCCATCATTTTTCCTGTGTTGGTTTGTGTGGGCTGTGTTGGTTTGTGTGTGCTGTGTTGGTTTGTGTGTGCTGTGTTGGTTTGTGTGTGCTGTGTTGGTTTGTATGTACTGTGTTGGTTTGTGTGTGCTGTGTTGGTTTGTGTGTACGGTGTTGGTTTGTGTGGGCTGTGTTGGTTTGTGTGGGCTGTGTTGGTTTGTGTGGGCTGTGTTGGTTTGTGTGGGCTGTGTTGGTTTGTGTGGGCTGTGCTGGTTTGTGTGGGCTCTGTGTTGGTTTGTGTGGGCTCTGTGTTGGTTTGTGTGGGCTGTGTGTTGGTTTGTGTGGGCTGTGTTGGTTTGTGTGGGCTGTGTTGATTTGTGTGTTCTGTGCTGGTTTGTGTGGGCTCTGTGTTGGTTTGTGTGGGCTCTGTGTTGGTTTGTGTGGGCTGTGTGTTGGTTTGTGTGGGCTGTGTTGGTTTGTGTGGGCTGTGTTGATTTGTGTGTTCTGTGCTGGTTTGTGTGGGCTCTGTGTTGGTTTATGTGTGCGCCACTGCTTCTTCCCTCGCTCCTTTCAACCCTACTTCTAAACCACCTCCTCTGCTCATCACTGCAATCCCAGGTCTACCGGTGCACAGGGTCCCTCTGGTGGATACAGATTGAATAATAATATACTGTACGTTGTGTCTTGAGGTGTTTCCACAGCCTAATGATAGTCTCAGTCGTTTAGCTTGGAGATGATGGCGTAAATGTTGCTCACTGTCTCTCACTATGGCCACTAGAACACTATAGTAGAACACTAAACAGTCTCTTCCTTAGACTGTTTGTCGGTTGCTGTTTACAATGAATGTGGTGTTAGTGTCAAGCAGAGGAGGCTGGTGGGGGGAAGCTATAGGAGGACGGGCTCATTGTAATGGCTGGAATGGATTCAATGGAACGGATGTGTTTGATACCGTTCCATTTATTCCATTCCAGCCATTACAATGAGCCCAACCTCCTCCCACCAGCCTCCTCTGGTTTCAAGGTTAAATTAGCATGGGCATGTTTGTGTGTGACCTTATTAATGTGCCCGACCTTATTAATGTGCCCGTATTTGTCCTCCAGGCTCCTGACAGGGAAGAACATTAGCACAGAGAAAGATGCAGTGGAGGTGAGTCTTACCATAGACCATGCAACATATATATTATGTTGCAAAGTTGTCCTCAAGTCATGTCGAATTTTGTCCTTAATCCATGGGCCATGTTTGAATACCAATACAATGGATTCTTCCTTCCTTGAGGTATTCACTGATATGTAAGTAAGCAGATGGCATCTGCTTGTTTAAAAAAATATATATACAGTGCCTTGCGAAAGTATTCGGCCCCCTTGAACTTTGCGACCTTTTGCCACATTTCAGGCTTCAAACATAAAGATATAAAACTGTATTTTTTTGTGAAGAATCAACAACAAGTGGGACACAATCATGAAGTGGAACGACATTTATTGGATATTTCAAACTTTTTTAACAAATCAAAAACTGAAAAATTGGGCGTGCAAAATTATTCAGCCCCCTTAATACTTTGTAGCGCCACCTTTTGCTGCGATTACAGCTGTAAGTCGCTTGGGGTATGTCTCTATCAGTTTTGCACATCGAGAGACTGAAATTTTTTCCCATTCCTCCTTGCAAAACAGCTCGAGCTCAGTGAGGTTGGATGGAGAGCATTTGTGAACAGCAGTTTTCAGTTCTTTCCACAGATTCTCGATTGGATTCAGGTCTGGACTTTGACTTGGCCGTTCTAACACCTGGATATGTTTATTTTTGAACCATTCCATTGTAGATTTTGCTTTATGTTTTGGATCATTGTCTTGTTGGAAGACAAATCTCCGTCCCAGTCTCAGGTCTTTTGCAGACTCCATCAGGTTTTCTTCCAGAATGGTCCTGTATTTGGCTCCATCCATCTTCCCATCAATTTTAACCATCTTCCCTGTCCCTGCTGAAGAAAAGCAGGCCCAAACCATGATGCTGCCACCACCATGTTTGACAGTGGGGATGGTGTGTTCAGCTGTGTTGCTTTTACGCCAAACATAACGTTTTGCATTGTTGCCAAAAAGTTCAATTTTGGTTTCATCTGACCAGAGCACCTTCTTCCACATGTTTGGTGTGTCTCCCAGGTGGCTTGTGGCAAACTTTAAACGACACTTTTTATGGATATCTTTAAGAAATGGCTTTCTTCTTGCCACTCTTCCATAAAGGCCAGATTTGTGCAATATACGACTGATTGTTGTCCTATGGACAGAGTCTCCCACCTCAGCTGTAGATCTCTGCAGTTCATCCAGAGTGATCATGGGCCTCTTGGCTGCATCTCTGATCAGTCTTCTCCTTGTATGAGCTGAAAGTTTAGAGGGACGGCCAGGTCTTGGTAGATTTGCAGTGGTCTGATACTCCTTCCATTTCAATATTATCGCTTGCACAGTGCTCCTTGGGATGTTTAAAGTTTGGGAAATCTTTTTGTATCCAAATCCGGCTTTAAACTTCTTCACAACAGTATCTCGGACCTGCCTGGTGTGTTCCTTGTTCTTCATGATGCTCTCTGCGCTTTTAACGGACCTCTGAGACTATCACAGTGCAGGTGCATTTATACGGAGACTTGATTACACACAGGTGGATTGTATTTATCATCATTAGTCATTTAGGTCAACATTGGATCATTCAGAGATCCTCACTGAACTTCTGGAGAGAGTTTGCTGCACTGAAAGTAAAGGGGCTGAATAATTTTGCACGCCCAATTTTTCAGTTTTTGATTTGTTAAAAAAGTTTGAAATATCCAATAAATGTCGTTCCACTTCATGATTGTGTCCCACTTGTTGTTGATTCTTCACAAAAAAATACAGTTTTACATCTTTATGTTTGAAGCCTGAAATGTAGCAAAAGGTCGCAAAGTTCAAGGGGGCCGAATACTTTCGCAAGGCACTGTATATTTTAAGGAGAGTGGAACTTTTACCATATGTTTTATGCTTTATTACACTGAACTAAAATAAACACAACCTGTAAAGTGTTGGTCCCATTTTTCATGAGCTGAAATAAAATATCCCAGAAATGTTCCATATGCACAAATATGTTTACATCCCTGTTAGTGAGCATTTCTCCTTTGCCAAGATAATCCATCCAACTGACAGGTGTGGCATATCAAGAAGCTGATAAAATAGCATGATAATTACACAGGTACACCTTGTGCTGGGGACAATAAAAGGCCACTCTAAAATTTGAAGTTTTGTCACACAACACAATGACACAAATGTCTCAAATTTGAGGGAGTGTGCTATTAGCATGCTGACTGCAGGAATGACGACCAGAGATGTTGCTAGATAATTGAATGTTAATTTCTCTACTATAAGCCGCCTCCAACATCGTTTTAGAGAATTTGGCAGTTCGTCCAACGGGCCTCACAACCGCAGACCACGTGTAATCACGCCAGTCCAGAACCTCCACATCCAGCTTCTTCACCTGCGGGATCGTCTGAGACCAGCCCCCTGGACAGCTGATCAAACTGTGTTTGCACAACCGAATAGAAACTGTCAGAAACCGTCTCAGGGAAGCTCATCTGTGTGCTCGTCATCCTCACCAGCGTCTTGACCTGACTGCAGTTCGGCGTTGTAACCGACTTCAGTGGGCAAATGCTCACCTTCGATAGTCACTGGAGAAGTGACTTCATGGATGAATCCCGATTTCACATCTGTACCGGGCAGATGGCAGACAGCATATATGGCGTTGTGTGGGTGAGCTGTGTGCTGATATCAACATTGTGAACAGAGTGCCCCATGGTGGAGGTGGGGTTATGGTATGGGCAGGCATAAGCTACGGACACAGAACACAATTGCATTTTATCGATGGCAATTTCAATGCACAGAGATACAATGATGAGATCCTATGGTCCATTGTCGTGCCATTCCTCCGCCGCCATCACCTCAAGTTTCAGCATGATAATGCACGGCGCCATGTCGCAAGTATCTGAACACAATTCCTGGAAGCTGAACATTTTGCAGTTCTTCCATGGCCTGCATACTCATGCCAGACATGTCACCCATTGAGCATGTTTGGTATGCTCTGGATCGATATGTACGACAGAGTGTTCCAGTTCCCGCCAATATCTAGCATCTTCACACAGCCATTGATGATTAGTGGGACAACATTCCACAGTCCACAATAAACAGCCCTGATCAACTCAATGCGAAGTAGATGTGTCGCGCTGCATAAGGGACATGGTGGTCACCAGATACTGACCGGTTTTCTGATCCACGCCCCTACCTTTTATTTTAAGGTATCTGTGACCAAATCTGTGTTCCCAAGAAGAGTGGAGATGGGGATTGAAGCCCTGTCTCTGCTGGGGAGGCATGAATATGTGCTGAGTGTTACCAACTCAACCATGGCTCTGCACAGAAGGGTGCATTTTTTAAGTATGTGATTTTGAATAGGGAGGTGGCTCCATTAAATGTAGCAGGAAGTTGACCTTTTTCCCCTGGCTGCTGCCTCCTTCCCCAGGTGATGGACCTGCTCCATAAGATGGGTCCTGACACGGTGGTCATCACCAGCTCTGACCTGCCCTCGCGTCTGGGTGACCGCTTCCTTGTGTCCCTGGGCAGCCAGAGGACGTGTAAGTGTGTGTCTGTGGTCAAGGGTGGGCAAACTAACAATGACAATGAGTAATTGATGTAACTGTCATGGTTATATGTCCCATCTGTGAATCATTGGTCATTGGTGTAACATTTCCTCATCTTGCATCTCCAGTGATGCCTGATGGTACCAAGTCCACCCAGAGGGTTCGTATGGAAATCCCCAAGGTGGACGCTGTGTTTGTGGGGACAGGGGACCTGTTTGCTGCGATGCTGCTGGCCTGGACTCACCACTACCCCAACGACCTCAAGGTCTGCAGTGTGTACTAAAGCCAGTTATAAAACCTAGAGGGCTCATTTGGCACAAAAGACTGTGATTGTAAAGGTGTAGGGTGAAGTTGCCCCTAGACTTTTGGTCACCAACCAAAATGCAAGCCGAAATCTACCACTCAGATTATTTTAAAAACATGACTTAAAAAACATACGCCTATGCAATATTAACCAATTAAAAGCAGTTCTGTAGTAATGAGGTTTCTGCAGTAGGCTATAGGCCCAATACATTATCACTGCATATTGGCTACACTTCAATTGCCCTGCCAATGTTGTTCTTCTAAGGCCATTTTTAAATTATCTACATTTTTAAATGTAGGTATATGATCACACTGGTAAGAGATCATTTGTTGTATTCCTTGTGAGGCACAGCTGAGTGAGCATAATAATTTGGTCTTTTTTTGTTTGTTTACTAGACTGATGGCCTGCATCTGATGGTCAATCTGAGGGGAGGGAGGGAGCAGCGTTGAGGTTGCCTCTTTCCCGACTCACCGTCCCTCCTCTCTCCCTCCCTCCGCTCGGAAAAGGGGACACTGTCTTCCAGCTGATGGTGAAACTCAAGTCGCACTGCATTATTTCTGCCTCATGCACCAATTCATGTTACTTCTATGACCACAGAAAATTAAATATTCCTTGATATTAAAAAGACCGCTAAGCCGCTAATAATAACAGCGCAAGCTTATCGAAACACTTTGCGATACTCATTTATTGCAGCTGCAGTGCTGGTTGTAGTGTGAGTGGAAGTAGGGAGACACATTTATTGACTTTTAAAACTGTTGAACAAAGTGTTGACAGTGCTGAATAACAACTTAAACAGGAACTTACTTACTTATAAAAACATCAGCACTTTGCTCTATTCGTTGAGTCTCTCTCTAGTCGTGGTTTTAAACGTTTTGGAATCTCACATTAGCAACTTTGCTGTGCGCTCGAGGCTTCTTTTTACAGTCTATGGCGCAAGGAAACTGTAGACACGTAGATTTGAGATATGTGATTGGCTAGCGGTAGGCATATGGGTGCACTTGATTTGCTCTCTGGGCCTGCCGGGTAGGCGGAGTTCTACCTTCAGACACGTGAAATTGTTCAAAATGGTAACACTTTGCCTTACCGGCGCTAGGGCTGCTGAATCAAGTGCACCTACCGCCAACAGCATAAAAAATATTTTTTTTAAAGAGGAACGCAAGGCTTTATCATTGGGTTTTTTACAGAAATGTTTGGTGATCGACTAGGAATGGCTTGGAGATGGACCAATCGCGATCGACCGGTTGGTGACCACTACCCTACATGCTGATCTTGAGTCAGTTTTGCATTTCCCCCACTAATGGTTAAGATTGGGGAAGGGGAAGATCATCCTAGATCTAGGGGAAACTTCACCCCGGAGTGTGATAGTAATGGCCTTCCATGGCGCTGCCCATGCTGTCATAGAAGCAATCAATAGAATAGATTGGAGGTGCACCCTCTAGGTTTTATAGCTCTCTCTTGTATAGCTGAAGCTCACCACTGATACTGTCAGCATCATACTTAGAATAATAGTGATCTCAATCAGTCAGCTACGTTCCCACCATTCAAACTTCCCCCATTCTCAAGGTAAGGTCAAACTTCATAGGTGTGATATGCTGGAGCTCTTACCAATATTTCAAAAATTGTCTGAACCACTGAAGGGGTGCTCAGTCCTAGGATTTTAAAACCGCAATTGTAAAAGAAAGACCGGGATGGCAGCTTAATTTCCTTTGAAAGTTTCAACATTGCTTTGACAAACAAGTCTCTCTCTGTCTCTCTCTGTCTCTCTGTTAGACTGCATGTGAGAAGACTTTCTCAGTCATGCATCACGTTATCAAGAGGACCATCTCCTATGCTCACGGTAAGACAAAAGCAAGCATCATTTTACTCACTGTAAGAAGTGTTTGTGTGTACAGTGGGGCAAAAAAGTATTTAGTCAGCCACCAATTGTGCAAGTTCTCCCACTTAAAAAGATGAGAGAGGCCTGTAATTTTCATCATAGGTACACTTCAACTATGACAGACAAAATGAGAAACAAAATCCAGAAAATCACATTGTAGGATTTTTTAATGAATTTATTTGCAAATTATGGTGGAAAATAAGTATTTGGTCACCTACAAACAAGCAAGATTTCTGGCTCTCACAGACCTGTAGCTTCTTCTTTAAGAGGCTCCTCTGTCCTCCACTCGTTACCTGTATTAATGGCACCTGTTTGAACTTGTTATCAGTATAAAAGTCCACAACCTCAAACAGTCACACTCCAAACTCCACTATGGCGAAGACCAAAGAGCTGTCAAAGGACACCAGAAACAAAATTGTACACCTGCACCAGGCTGGGAAGACTGAATCTGCAATAGGTAAGCTGTTTGGTTTGAAGAAATCAACTGTGGGAGCAATTATTAGGAAATGGAAGACATACAATACCACTGATAATCTCCCTCGATCTGGGGCTCCACGCAAGATCTCATCCCGTGGGGTCAAAATGATCACAAGAACGGTGAGCAAAAATCCCAGAACCACACGGGGGGGGACCTAGTGAATGACCTGCAGAAAGCTGGGACCTGAGTAACAAAGCCTACCATCAGTAACACACTACGCCGCCAGGGACTCAAATCCTGCAGTGTCAGACGTGTCCCCCTGCTTAAGCCAGTACATGTCCAGGCCCGTCTGAAGTTTGCTAGAGAGCATTTGGTTGATCCAGAAGAAGATTGGGAGAATGTGGAAGGAGTGGCTTCGTAAGGTCCTGGAGTGGCCTAGCCAGTCTCCAGATCTCAACCCCATAGAAAATCTTTGGAGGGAGTTGAAAGTCTGTGTTGCCCAGCAACAGCCCCAAAACATCACTGCTCTAGAGGAGATCTGCATGGAGGAATGGGCCAAAATACCAGCAACAGTGTGTGAAAACCTTGTGAAGACTTACAGAAAATGTTTGACCTCTGTCATTGCCAACAAAGGGTATATAACAAAGTATTGAGATAAACTTTTGTTATTGACCAAATACTTATTTTCCACCATAATTTGCAAATAAATTCATAAATAATCCTACAATGTGATTTTCTGGATTTTTTTTCTCATTTTGTCTGTCATAGTTGAAGTGTACCTATGATGAAAATTACAGGCCTCTCTCATCTTTTTAAGTGGGAGAACTTGCACAATTGGTGGCTGACTAAATACTTTTTTGCCCCACTGTATATGTGCTTCGTGTTTAAGATGCTTGAGCGTTCATTTGCTCCTTCTGTCTTTGTTTTTCTCTTTCCCTGGGTGATTCACCTCCCCCATCTCCTTCTCTCTGTCAGATTTAGCAGGGCCTGGCCGAAAACCCAGCCCGCCTCAACTGGAGCTGAGGATGGTTCAGAGTAAAGCAGACATTGAGGACCCCGCCATCGTGATGGAGGCTACTGTCCTAAACCTATAGAGCCCCCATCCCCAATCCCCCCCCCCCCCCCCCCCCCCACGCGCCACAACCGCACAATGTATAGGTGTTGTACATTTTGATCTGTAATGTGACATTGCCTTAGAAATCTCTTACAGAGCACAACATTTCCATATGAGGAGACTTAGCAGGGTATGGATGGACAGATGGGGGGGGTGAGCAGAGGAGGGGAAGACCTGAGTGGGCCGGGGTGGGGGCTACTGCACTCAGACACCTCTTTTCGACAACCTGGTCTCTCTCGGTCTCTCTTTATCTCTCCCACTCCCTCTTTGAGCTTGCCTAACCTCTTGGTTTGTCCTGCACACACAGCTTCACAGCCCAGGCCAGCCCAGGCCTAGACTATTCCAAGGCCAGGCATCACAGGGCTTAGGCCTATTGGAGTTGCAGCACTAGCTAACTACGGTGGCAATGTGGTGGCTCAGGCTAGCTAAAGCCTAGGCCGAGGTTATATCTGGCCTACAAAAATCAACCAATCAACAATCTGTCAATCAATCAAGCCTTGTGAAATATATGCACAGCTGAGGGCAGAATACTGATCAGGGATAGGATAGACTCTGAGGCACTTATTTGAGTGGAGGAGTGGTGGTTTATAAACGTTTTACCTCATATGTCACAACAGGACAATGGTTTTGGGTATGTTGATTCTTAAATCAATTAACCATGTTCGGTGCTTAGATCATGATCAGCGTATGATCATTGTAAGCACGTCACTAACTTTGTGGTTGTACGTTTTTGTGTGTTGTTTGTTATTTACAATGTGTGAAATGCTGGAGATCTATCATTTCAACATTTGTTGATGTATGATCCGTGTGTGTTCAAATTTCAATGTTATTGGAATTACCATGCGTATGTCTTTTATTTTGTTCTTAATTGGTTGCAAGGACTAGCAAGGATAATCTACACTGTTCATTTTTATACATACAAATTAAGCAAAACATTCATATACTTTTTTATGTGTTTGTATATTTACATATCTTGGGCAGATATAATATTGATATGGTTTCTCTGTCTGTACCAAACTTGTGAAATCAAATTATGTTAGAGCGTGCCAAACTGGCTGTTTCCTGAAACAGACATGAAATTGCAATAAAGTTAATATGATTCCTGTTATTTAGCCAACTTGCTGTAAGTTTTCTGTCTTCCCCTGCTTTGTGGGGAATTCTCCATATCTTACGCTCTGTTCTGAAGAATGAACAATGTGGAGAAAGCTGATTTGATCTTTCTGGTGATGCTATGTTACAACCATTTCTACTCAGGCGTGGGAGTGTCCGTGTGCAGGACCAATCAGGGGTTAGTTCTGCTCTGACTGACATGTACTTACTCCTCAGCTTTTCATGAAACCAGTGAACTGTTTAATCTATGTTCCAATTGTGCGTTACTGTACATTTGTGTGTTTGCGTGTGTGTGTGTGTGTGAGAGTATGTACATGTATGTAAGTGTATATTTCCTCTGTAATGAGGTTTGGGGGTTTTAGGGGAGGGGTTGGGGTGGGGGGAAACTAGTTTTAAAAAATTAATAAAAAAAGAAGAGAAGCAAAGTCTTATCATCCAGAAACTAGCCTTTCCGGTGCTCTCGTAGAAATAACCCAGCTGCTGACTAAGTCGGTGGTGGTGAGGTTTGTTGGCTGTGCCAGCTTTTGAACCCAAATACTGTATGTGGGCATTGAACTCCAAAACGGAAGCACCTAAAACTGCCATTGAGTGGTCCGAGTATGTACTTTGAGTAAGAGCTTGGGGGAGTTGGATGGTCGAGGCTGTCTGTGTCTTCGGATGATATATATATGTTGGTCTGAAGTGGGTTGCCTTGCAAAATGGAGTCTGGTCACATAACTAAATCTTCAGCTCCCCCAGTATTCTGTGGGAAACCATGGAAACAACATATTCACTGTTGTTGCAGCAATGTTTTAACACATTCCCTGGGGGAAACGTAGAGCGATCGTTCACGGTGGATTACAAAATGTATGTTATTTATACATATATAAAGTATATGTATAAATATGTCATGTACTGTGGATCATGAATCTGTGCTAAAGATATGGCCAATTTCTGAAACATATATTTGAGGGCGCGGGCTTGAATCAGATACAACATTCCGAAGTATCTTCTTCCTTAATATTCAGCCAATAGCACATGCAGAAGTGGTGAAACAAAAACAAAATGGGTTAAGGATGATTGTTGACATGTAACGGTGTGCAACATTTTGTGTTTTGGTCTAGAAAAAATGCCCATGTAGGGCATTACATGTCAACAATCATCCTTAACCCATTTTTGGGGTTTCACCACTACTGCAATTGAGCCACGTGCTATTGGCTGAATATTAGGGAAGAAGAGATTTTGGAATGTCCCATCTGATTCAAGGTAGTGCCTAGTTAAATAAAGGTTAAATATATAAAAGTAATGAATATATATAAAAAATAAATAAAAGATGTTTCTTTGTTTGGACCACTGTGTTTGCTGTAGTGTTGGCTCTCTCCTAAAATAGTCCCTTTGGCAAAGTATCATAACATATACTCTTGCCATGTGTATACAAGAAACAGTAGGCAACACTAGAATATTAACCATGATGTCAGTACAGAAAGGGAGATCTTTGACTAATGCAGCATTCGTGACCAGGTGGGAGGTGGGAATTTACAAGTTGTGAAGTCGTAAAAAACGAGTTGGTTGCAATTTCCTGCTTTGAACTCGTCGAAATGCTGATTGACTAATGGCCAACAAGCTGCAAAAACCATAAACTAAAAATACAGCTGTCACGCTTGTAAACAAAGTATAGTGTTCAAAAACCATATTAATAGATTTTTTATAAATAATGTTTTGTTGCATTTAACTGCCGGAAATGCTATTATCGAGGTTATATCCTTAGTAGATGATGTCAGCATGTAGGAGAATGGGGAGCTCAGGATGGTGGACAAGTTTCCCACAAGTAATTACCAGTTGGAGGGCCGTTCAAGTGGATTTTTCCCAGTTTTATGTGGTAAATTCCCACTTCTCACTTGGTTACGAATGCAGCATTAAGCGCAACTGAGTGCCCCCTACTACCCCCTGCCTTTGTAACTGTATCTGTCCCTTAGTGGTTTTAACAGTGACCAGTCTATGCTTGGCTCTTCTTTTGTTTTGTTCTTATGTTGAAGATGTTCTTTTTACATTTTCTTTTCTCAATGGGCAAACAATGAAATGTGTTAACTGTTTGGTAAAGTTTTTAGTGCTTCGTTTTTTGAGCCTGAATATTTTATAACATGTTACAATGAAGATTGTAGTGTACAAATCCACATTTATAATATATGATATGTATGTTATGATGCAATAAAAATAAAGTAATGATTATATTATATCCATCTGCTTTTTTCTGTAAGTAATGAGTATCAACACACTGCCAAAGGAAGTCCATAGTTGGTTGAAACTGAAAGTATGTAAAAAATAAAATAAAAAATAAAAAAATGTAACAGATACAAATTACATGCAAAAGAAAATGTCTATTTGAAATAGACAGGTGTTTGCATTTTGTACATTCAATATCTACCTGCAATGTCGGGTAACTAACTTTCCTGGTAACATATCCCATACGATGCTTGTCATGTACGTAAGCCAATGCATGCCTATCAGGGGACACTTTACTACAAGCAACTAATATGAATATTAGTTTCCTCCAATACGACAGACAAACAAAGGTTGACTATTTCATTGAATTCATGAACATGACACTGGTAGGGTGCTTGTCAAAAACGGTATTCTGTATATCTGTATTGCATGGTCAATGAAAGATCATACTCACATATGCTGTCTACCTATACTCAACTGAACACAGGTATACCAGTTTGCACAGAGTTAGAATACCTAGGATGATACCTATAGGCAGTGCTTGACTTGGACTTAAATAGGTGCCGGTACTCATTTTGGGTGCCGGTACTGATAATATATATAGATGCAAGAGCTCCACAATACTTTTGAGATAATATTATATAAGAGGAACAAGAGCTCAAGCAGTAGAACATTTGAGGTGCCGGTTCTTAGCTCCTTTGGCAGTGTGAGGTCCTGCCCAAGTCAAGTACTGCCTTTACACCTACTTTCTGGAGGGTCTTCAGTACTGTCTGTTGAAAACTGCATTCCCTCTCACTGCATGGGTTTGTCAAATAATGATCATAAATGTTTCATGTGTGTATACCTCAGTTATTATAAGACACAACACGCATAAACAGCTTGTGGAAAACATTTAAAATCAGAGCATTTTGCCATGGAAACCAAGATGACATAACTTTGTGGTCACCCTTGACCGTACTGGCAAAAATAATTCATGATCTGATGGAATTCACAAGTTCAAAGTAGAAATAACCCCTAACATATTCAGAATGAAAAGAGTCACAGGGATATCTACCTGCATTACAATTCCGTCACAGGTGTTGGGTGAGAAAGGGGACATAATGGAAACGCTGGCTTGTTATCAGAGAGGAAGAGGCAAAGCGAGAGTGTTTACTCTCTGCCAAAGAGGTCGATGAGAGAGTCAAATTTGGTCAACAAAAAAAACAATGAATTTGCTACGTGAGGCTTATTTGATCAAATATAAGTTCGGTAATGGTTAGGTTGTTACGGGTGCACTGATATAATTGGATGCTCGTAGCATTTCGGCAGAAAAAACATCAACTTTATATCCGAGTAGTGTCTATGGTGTTGTGACTGTTGTGCACACGCGTATCTGGCCTCTCATTGGCTAGAATGGTCCCACCTGATCTCGCCACCTCCCGCCTGCCTTCCATCTTTGAGGACACGTATTACCATTGTTAGAGCGGTCACTCGATTATCTTGGAAATATAATAGATACTCTTTATTGTTATGCATTGTTTCCAGGGGGACAGACTTTGTGGTTGGATAGACAGGAAGTTGCATGTTTCACAGAAGGATGTAGCTAGCTAGCTAAAAGATAAACCTTTATATTGAAAAATAAATGCGTCTATGACTCTGTGGTGCAAAGACACCAATGTTATTTATGTGTTGAGTTGAAAACCAACGCGTTGGACCTGTTTGGTAGCATTACTCGTCGTCGGGATCCAGAAATCAGGTAACGTTAGCTAGCTAAAATGCTATCCAAGTTAGCAGAGGTGTAAATAATATTTACGTCGATTCTGTTGCAAAACGTTTACTCAGACGGACAACCTAAACCAGAGTTTCTATTGGACAAATGCAGGTAGGTCCCGCCTCATTTCCGTTTGGTTGTTAAACGGTAAACGGTTTCCGTAATGAATACACCCCTGGTTAACTAGATAGGTAAAACCACTGCAGTAGCTAGCTAACATGCCACCTAATTTAACATATCACTGCATAGCAGTCTGGACTCAGGTTTGGTAGGTATGACCACAGTATGTGAGCAGAGCGTGCCCAATTTGACTGGAGCGCAGAACGAGTTTTCCAAGGCTGGAGCTTCGGCCTTCTCCAGTAGCGCTCACTTCGTGAGCTCACGCCTCTATCACACTGGGTGTTTTTGCATTTTGGTACCAGAAGTACATTCATTTCCAATGGCACGCTGCGTTTGCCTTACAGCATTGCGTTGCAGAGGCAGTTGTTGTAGTACGTTCTGTGTGGCGCATACATTGGATTTATTGAACATATGCATCAAACTGTACGCGTAGACGGCTTGACAGAAATGGTAGTAGAAGCTGAATGTTGAACCTTTGTTGTACACATTCAAATCAAATTTTATTTGTCACATACACATGGTTAGCAGATGTTAATGCGAGTGTAGCGAAATGCTTGTGCTTCTAGTTCCGACAATGCAGTAATAACCAACAAGTAATCTAGCTAACAATTCCAAAACGAATACCTTATAGACAGACACAAGTGTAAGGGGATAAAGAATATGTACATAAAGATATGAATGAGTGATGGTACAGAGCGGCATAGGCAAGATACAGTAGATGGTATCGAGTACAGTATATACATATGAGATGAGTATGTAAACAAAGTGGCATAGTTAAAGTGGCTAGTGATACATGTATTACATAAAGATGCAGTAGATGATATAGAGTACAGTATATACGTATACATATGAGATGAATAATGTAGGGTATGTAAACATATTAGGTAGCATTGTTTAAAGTGGCTAGTGATATATTTTACATAATTTCCCATCAATTCCCATTATTAAAGTGGCTGGAGTTGAGTCAGTGTGTTGGCAGCAGCCACTCAATGTTAGTGGTGGCTGTTTAACAGTCTGATGGCCTTGAGATAGAAGCTGTTTTTCAGTCTCCCGGTCCCCGCTTTGATGCACCTGTACTGACCTCGCCTTCTGGATGATAGCGGGGTGAACAGGCAGTGGCTCGGGTGGTTGTTGTCCTTGATGATCTTTATGGCCTTCCTGTGACATCGTGTGGTGTAGGTGTCCTGGAGGGCAGGTAGTTTGCCCCGGTGATGCGTTGTGCAGACCTCACTACCCTCTGGAGAGCCTTACGGTTGTGGGCGGAGCAGTTGCCGTACCAGGCGGTGAAACAGCCCGACAGGATGCTCTCGATTGTGCATCTGTAGAAGTTTGTGAGTGCTTTTGGTGACAAGCCAAATTTCTTCAGCCTCCTGAGGTTGAAGAGGCGCTGCTGCGCCTTCTTCACGATGCTGTCTGTGTGGGTGGACCAATTCAGTTTGTCTGTGATGTGTACGCCGAGGAACTTAAAACTTACTACCCTCTCCACTACTGTTCCATCGATGTGGATAGGGGGGTGTTCTCTCTGCTGTTTCCTGAAGTCCACAATCATCTCCTTAGTTTTGTTGACGTTGAGTGTGAGGTTATTTTCCTGACACCACACTCTGAGGGCCCTCACCTCCTCCCTGTAGGCCGTCTCGTCGTTGTTGGTAATCAAGCCTACCACTGTTGTGTCGTCCGCAAACTTGATGATTGAGTTGGAGGCGTGCGTGGCCACGCAGTCGTGGGTGAACAGGGAGTACAGGAGAGGGCTCAGAACGCACCCTTGTGGGGCCCCAGTGTTGAGGATCAGCGGGGTGGAGATGTTGTTGCCTACCCTCACCACCTGGGGGCGGCCAGTCAGGAAGTCCAGTACCCAGTTGCACAGGGCGGGGTCGAGACCCAGGGTCTCGAGCTTGATGACGAGCTTGGAGGGCACTATGGTGTTAAATGCCGAGCTGTAGTCGATGAACAGCATTCTCACATAGGTATTCCTCTTGTCCAGATGGGTTAGGGCAGTGTGCAGTGTGGTTGAGATTGCATCGTCTGTGGACCTATTTGGGCGGTAAGCAAATTGGAGTGGGTCTAGGGTGTCAGGTAGGGTGGAGGTGATATGGTCCTTGACTAGTCTCTCAAAGCACTTCACGATGACGGAAGTGAGTGCTACGGGACGGTAGTCGTTTAGCTCAGTTACATTCGCTTTCTTGGGAACAGGAACAATGGTGGCCCTCTTGAAGCATGTGGGAACAACAGGCTGGGATAGGGATTGATTGAATATGTCCGTAAACACACCAGCCAGCTGGTCTGCGCATGCTCTGAGGGCGCGGCTGGGGATGCCGTCTGGGCCTGCAGCCTTGCGAGGGTTGACACGTTTAAATGTTTTCCTCACGTCGGCTGCAGTGAAGGAGAGTCCGCATGTTTTGGTTGCGGGCCGTGTCAGTGGCACTGTATTGTCCTCAAAGCGGGCAAAAAAGTTATTTAGTCTGCCTTGGAGCAAGACATCCTGGTCCGTGACGGGGCTGGTTTTCTTTTTGTAATCCGTGATTGACTGTAGACCCTGCCACATACCTCTTCAGATGATAGTGTTATTGCACAAAATGGTATGCACTAACACTGTTGGTGTGCCTGCCCATCATGCATTTGTAGGCTACTTTTTTGAGATTTTTATTTTTAGTATTTGTTTTATGTATTATTTTTAAAATATTTTTTTGTTATAACATTTTTTTGTAAGCTACTTGTGTGCTGCTATAGAGTACCAGGTCAAACAAGAAATGGTTGCAATTGTTTTTCCACCATTCATTTTTCCCATAATGGATTTTAGTAGCACTTAAAATAAAGGCTGTGTTTTGTGTAGGCTTACCTTGCGTTTTGCACAAAACAGTTCTCGTCTCCTAACTCCGCTGCTATTTCAGTCGCATTGTTCTCAACACCAATATGCTGGTAAATTTGCTATTAGGCACATAGCAACATTGTCTAGGAAAAGGCACCTATTCAACAGCACACTGATGTTTCAGAACACAAGACAGCAATTGTTATCCAACACAGGAGAATGTGCATTTGTTATAAAATAATATTATTTGTATTAGTGTTGCACCATTGTTCTTACATAATATAAGGTAGCCTAGTGGTTAGAGCATTGGGCCAGTAACTGAAAGGTTGCTGGATAGAATCCCTGAGCTGACAAGGTAAATATCTGTCGTTCTGCCCCCTTAGCAAAGCAGTTAATCCAAAGACGTGGACGTCGATTATGGCAGCCCCCCGCACCTCTCTGATTCAGAGGGGTTGGGTTAAATCCGGAAGACACATTTCAGTTGTACAACTGATTAGGTATCCCCCTTTCTCTAATCATATACAATTTCAGTAGCACATGTCTTAGTGATGGACTGCACCACCCCCACGGCATCCACAATGGATTAGTCCACTCAGACAGGCACGAATCAGACATGTCTTGTTTTTATTTATTTCACCTTTATTGTAAAGGTCAACCGATTCAGATTTTTCAACGCCGATACCGATTTATTGGAAGACAAAAAAAAAGCAGATCCCGATTAATTATTTATATATATATATATATATATAACTCAGCAAAAAAATAAACGTTCTCTCACGGTCAACTGCGTTTATTTTCAGCAAACTGAACCTCTTGAAACTAGGGGGCACTATTTTTATTTTTGGAAAAATATCGTTCCCAAAGTAAACCGCCTATTTCTCAGGACCAGATGCTAGAATATGCATATAATTGACAGCTTAGGATAGAAAACACACTAAAGTTTCCAAAACTGTCAAAATATTGTCTGTGAGTATAACAGAACTGATATTGCTGGCGAAACCCTGAGGAAAATCCAATCAGGAAGTGCCTCTTATTTTGAAACCGTTGTGTTCCTATGTACCCCTATTGAAAGGGATATCAACCAGATTCCTTTTTTTACGTATTCCCTAAGGTGTCTACAGCATTTTGACGTAGTTTCACGCCTTAATGTTGAAGAATGAGCGTAAACGACTACATTGCGTAAGTGGCCAGCTGAGGGCTCTGAGTGATTATTGCGTAAAAGACAGAGGTAGTCATTTTTCCTCTCGCTCCTACTGAAAAGCCAATTGTCCCGGTTGATATATTATCGAATAGATATTTGAAAAACACCTTGAGGATTGATTATAAAAAACATTTGCCATGTTTCTGTCGATATTATGGATATAATTTAGATTTTTTTTCAGCGTTGTCGTGACCGCTATTTCCGGTGGATTTTTCAACATAACGTGACCAACAAACGGAGGTATTTTGGGTATAAAAATAATCTTTATGGAACAAAAGGAACATTTGCTGTCTAACTGGGAGTCTCGTGAGTGAAAACATCCGAAGATATTTAAAAGTAAACAATTCATTTGATTGCTTTTCTGATTTCCGTGACCAAGCTTCTTGCTGCTAGCTGGACCAAATGCTATGCTAGGCTATCGATAAACTTACACAAACGGTTGTCTTGCTTTGGCTGTAAAGCATCATTTCAAAATCTGAGACGACAGGGTGATTAACAAAAGGCTAAGCTGTGTTTCACTATATTTCACTTGTGATTTCATGAATATGAATATTTTCTTGTAATATTATTTGACCTTTGCGCTATGCTAATTAGTGTAGTTGATGACAATTCTCCCGGATCCGGGATGGGTAGTTCCAAGAGGTTTTGTGTAAATATTTGTATGAACATAACAAGATTTAACAACTGAGACATAAACTGAACAAGATCCACAGACATGTGACTAACAGAAATAGAATAATGTGTCCCTGAACAAAGGGGGGGGGGGGGGGGGGATCCTCATGCCTCCTTGCAGCATGCCTAAGGCATGTTCACACAGATAAGCAGGGACCCTGGGCATCTTTCTTTGGGTGTTTTTCAGAGTCCATAGAAAGGCCTCTTTAGTGTCCTAAGTTTTCATAACTGTGACCTTAATTGCCTTCTATCGGTAAGCTGTTAGTGTCTTAACGACCGTTCCACAGGTGCATGTTCATTAACTTTTTATGGTTCATTGAACAAGCATGGGAAACAGTGTTTAAACCCTTTACAATGAAGATCTGTTAAGTTATTTGGAATTTTGCAAATTATCTTTGAAAGACAGGATCCTGAAAAGGGGCCGTTTCTTTTTTTTGTTGAATTGTAAGAATGACAATTACAACCATACTGAATGAACACTTTTATTTTAACTTAATATAATACATAAAATCAATTTAGTCTCAAACACATAAGGAAACATGTTCAATTTGGTTTAAATAATGCAAAAACACAAGTGTTGGAGAAGAAAGTAAAAGTGCAATATGTGCCATGTAAAAAAAGCTAACGTTTAAGTTCCTTGCTCAGAACATGACAACATATGAAAGCTGGTGGTTCCTTTTAACATGAGTCTTCAATATTCCCAGTTAAGAAGTTTTAGGTTGTAGTTATTATAGGAATTATAGGACTATTTCTCTCTATACCATTTGTATTTCATATACCTTTGACTATTGGATGTTCTTATAGGCACTTTAGTATTGCCAGCCTAATCTCAGGAGTTGATAGGCTTGAAGTAATAAACAGCGCTGTGCTTCAAGCATTGTGAAGAGCTGCTGGCAAACGCAGGAAAGTGCTGTTTGAATGAATGCTTACGAGCCTGCTGCTGCCTACCACCGCTCAGTCAGACTGCTCTATCGAATATCAAATCATAGACTTAATTATAATATAATAAACACACAGAAATACAAGCCTTAGGTCAATATGGTCAAATCCAGAAACGATCATTTCGAAAACAAAACGTTTATTCTTTCAGTGAAATCTAGAACCGTTACGTATTTTATCGAACGGGTGGCAACCCTAAGTCTAAATGTTGCTGTTTACATTGTACAACCCTCAATATTATGTCATAATTATGTAAAAATCAGGCAAATTAATTACGATCTTTGTTAGGAAGAAATGGTCTTCACACAGTTCGCAACGAGCAAGGCGGCCCAAACTGCTGCATATACCCTGACTCTGCTTGCACTGAACGCAAGAGAAGTGACACAATTTCCCTAGTTAATATTACCTGCTAACATGAATTTAATTTAACTAAATATGCAGGTTTAAAAAAATATACTTGTGTATTGATTTTAATAAATGCCTTGATGTTTACGGTTAGATACATTGGTGCAACAACAGTGCTTTTTTCGCAAATGCACTTTTGTTAAATCATCACCCGTTTGGCGAAGTTGAAGTAGGCTGTGATTCGATGATAAATTAACAGGCACCGCATTGATTATATGCAACGGAGGACAAGCTAGTTAAACTAGTAATATCATCAACCATGTGTAGTTAACTAGTGATTATGTGAAGATTGATTGTTTTTTATAAGATAAGTTTAATGCTAGCTAGCAACTTAACTTGGCTCCTTGCTGCACTCGCGTAACAGGTGGTCAGCCTGCCACGTGTAACTGATGTGAAATGGCTAGCTAGTTAGCGGTGGTGCGCGCTAATAGCGTTTAAATCAGTGACGTCACTCGCTCTGAGACCTTGAAGTAGTTTTCCCCTTGCTCTGCAAGGGCCGCGGATTTGTGGCACGATGGGTAACGATGCTTCAAGGGTGGCTGTTGTCGATGTGTGCAGAGGGTCCCTGGTTCGAGCCCAGGTAGGGGTCGAGGAGAGGGACGGAAGCTATACTGTTACATTAATGCTGTTGACCTGGATCACTGGTTGCTGCGGAAAAGGAGGTCTAAAGGGGGGTGAGTGTAACCGATATGAAATGGCTAGCTAGTTAGCAGTGGTGTGCGCTAATAGCGTTTCAATCAGTGATGTCACTCGCTCTGAGACCTTGAAGTAGTTGTTCCCCTTGCTCTGCAAGGGCCGCGGATTTGTGGCACGATGGGTAACGATGCTTCGTGGGTGTCAGTTGTCTATGTGGGCAGAGGGTCCCTGGATCAAGCCCAGGTAGGGGCGAGGAGAGGGACGGAAGCAATACTGTTACACAAGCAGTCTCCTCGTGGATCGCAATGTAATCGGCCGTAATCGGCATCCAAAAATGCAGATTACCGATTGTTATGAAAACTTGAAATCGGCCCTAATTAAATCGGCCAACCTCTAGTGTCTTGTACACCATGATTATTATACAATTGACCAGTCGACTAAATAGGATCAGCCCTAGTCTACATCTAAAGAATCATTATGGAATCTGAAAAGACACATATCCCGAAAGCATGATGGTGTACTACCTGCACATGCTAACAGAAAGGAACAAGGTGGGTAGCTAACTGTCATTGTAGCCAAGGATTTATAAACTAAAAACCTCTTTCAAGAGGCTTTCTGTTTTATAGGGTTATTTAGCCTAAAAATCTTTAGGCCCACCTATAGAAAAGGAAAAAAATCAAACCAAACTGTATTTGTCACATGTAGACCATACTGTGAAGTGCTTACTTACAAGCCCGTAACCAACAGTGCAGTTCAAGAAGAGTTAAGAAAATATTTACCAAATAAACTAAGGTAAAAAATAATAAAAAGTAACTCAATAAAATAAAAATAACAAGGCTATATACAGGGGGTATCGTGTCAATGTGCGGGGGTGCATGTTATTCGAGGTAATTTGTACATTAAATTTGTATATTAAAGCACCTGTAGCAGCAGTGTTAAAAATAAATGGTGGGGGGGGCGGTCAATGTAGATTATCAGATGGCCATTTGATTAATTGTTCAGCAGTCTTATGGCTTGAGGATAGAAGCTTGCCGTGCGTCTATGACTTGGGTGACTGGCGTCTCTGACAATTTTTTGGGCTTTCCTCTGACACCGCCTATTATATAGCCCCTGGGTGGCAGGAAACTTGGCCCCAGTAATGTACTGGGCCATACACACTACGCTCTGTAGCACCTTACTGTCAGATGCCGAGCAGTTTCCATACCAGGCGGTGATGCAACCAGGATGCTCTCGACTTTTTGAGGATCTGGGGACCCATGCCAAATCTTTTCAGTCTCCTGAGGGGGAAAAGGTGCTGTCGTGCCCTCTTTACGACTGTCTTGGTGTGTTTGGACCATGATAGTTCGTTGGTGATGTGGACACCAAGGAACTTGAAACTCATGACCCGCTACATTACAGCCCCGTCAATGTTAATGGGGGCCTTTTCCTGTAGTCCACAATCAGCTCCTTTGTCTTGCTCACATTGAGGGAGAGGTTGTTGTCCTGCCACCACACTGCGCCGAGAGGGTGTTCTCCGCTGCTGGCCTGCACCATCTCATGGGCCTGAAGCAACAGACTCTGTAGACTGAGCCTAGTAAGGCATTTTTTATTTAATTTAATTGTAAGTATTTCACAGTCTAAATGCACAATTTATAGACTAATTATTTAATACAACAAAATGTTGTTTAAATGCTGAGCGCTTAATGTTCCAGCCAACCTAGTGTGTCGCACTCGCAAATGCTTCACAATTGATTTATTTGTAGGCTACAGACTTGAAATAATTTAAATAATAGGCTCAACTCCAGTCACATATTAGGGTTACAACCAAGTTCGAGTTAATGTTAGGGAGAAACTAGATAGCTAGGAGAAGTTAGCCTAGCTAGCTAGCTGTGAATTTCAGTTAATGCTGGCATTCACATGAAAATTGGAGTGTGTTAGCTAACTAAAGTCAGTATAAATATGCATGCGGAATTAACCAGCAACTATTTATGTTCATAATACACTCCCACGTGTGAATGAATTAGATCAGCTAATGTCAGTCAACCACTAGCCCTTGATCATGACTCAGTTCCATTACATTATACATAAGTCACATAAGAGTCAAGGCATTTTCTGTAGGGGGAGTTTTGTTAAGAGCTCCGAAGCTCAACCTGAACATTAACACGTGGCGCTTGTGGTATGTTTTCGGAACCATAATGACCTTATCTTTCATATCAGCGAGAAATTATCTAAAAAAAAAAAGGTTAAAATCATACAAACTTTGATAGGATTAGTGTTTCCACACGGTCATATCTCCATGTTACGGCGCTTGTTTACGGAAAACATATGGAAAACGAGGCGACCGCCTGTGTTAAGCTATCTAGCATGCTCTGAACAACTGTGTGTAAGCGTAACTCAGGAAGTGTAGCGGAAGTGTAGTTTCCTCGGATGGAGGCACTCTAAGCTGGTATGGATCTGTGCAAAACTGCTACAGTAAGTGTATATTTTATTTGAAGTATTCTTTCTCGCTGATGAAAGATAAGGGCCATGTACACTGCTCAAAAAAATAAAGGGAACACTTAAACAACACAATGTAACTCCAAGTCAATCACACTTCTGTGAAATCAAACTGTTCACTTAGGAAGCAACACTGATTGACAATAAATTTCACATGCTTTTGTGCAAATGGAATAGACAACAGGTGGAAATTATAGGCAATTAGCAAGACACCCCCAATAAAGGAGTGGTTCTGCAGATGATAACCACAGACCACTTCTCAGTTCCTATGCTTCCTGGCTGATGTTTTGGTCACTTTTGAATGCTGGCGGTGCTTTCACTCTAGTGGTAGCATGAGACGGAGTCTACAAACCACACAAGTGGCTCAGGTAGTGCAGCTCATCCAGTATGGCACATCAATGCGAGCTGTGGCAAGAAGGTTTGCTGTGTCTGTCAGCGTAGTGTCCAGAGCATGGAGGCGATACCAGGAGACAGGCCAGTACATCAGGAGACGTGGAGGAGGCCGTAGGAGGGCAACAACCCAGCAGCAGGACTGCTACCTCCGCCTTTGTGCAAGGAGGAGCAGGAGGAGCACTGCCAGAGCCCTACAAAATGACCTCCAGCAGGCCACAAATGTGCATGTGTCTGCTCAAATGGTCAGAAACAGACTCCATGAGGGTGGTATGAGGGCCCGACGTCCACAGGTGGGGGTTGCAGCCCAACACCGTGCAGGACGTTTGGCATTTGCCAGAGAACACCAAGATTGGCAAATTCGCCACTGGCGCCTTGTGCTCTTCACAGCTGAAAGCAGGTTCACACTGAGCACATGTGACAGACGTGACAGAGTCTGGAGACGCCGTGGAGAACATTCTGCTGCCTGCAACATCCTCCAGCATGACCGGTTTGGCGGTGGGTCAGTCATGGTGTGGGGTGGCATTTCTTTGGGGGGCCGCACAGCCCTCCATGTGCTCGCCAGAGGTAACCGAGATGAGATCCTCAGACCCCTTGTGAGACTATATGCTGGTGCGGTTGGCCCTGGGTTCCTCCTAATGCAAGACAATGCTAGACCTCATGTGGCTGGAGTGTGTCAGCAGTTCCTGCAAGAGAAGGGCATTGATGCTATGGACTGGCCCGCCCGTTCCCCAGACCTGAATCCAATTGAGCACATCTGGGACATCATGTCTCGCTCCATCCACCACCACAGACTGTCCAGGAGTTGGCGGATGCTTTAGTCCAGGTCTGGGAGAAGATCCCTCAGGAGACCATCCGCCACCTCATCAGGAGCATGCCCAGGCATTGTGGGGAGGTCATACAGGCACGTGGAGGCCACACACACTACGGAGCTTCATTTTGAGGACATTACTAGACATTTTAAGGACATCAAAGTTGGATCAGTCTGTAGTGTGGTTTTCCACTTTAATTTTGAGTGTCACTCCAAATCCAGACCTCCATGGGTTGATAAATTTGATTTCCATTGATAATTTGTGTGATTTTGTTGTCAGCACATTCAACTATGTAAAAAAAAGTATTTAATAAGAATATTTCATTCATTCAGATCTAGGATGTGTAATTTTAGTGTTCCCTTTAATTTTTTTGAGCATTGTATTTCGAAAGCAGTATCGCAAGCAATGATTATGGACGTTCCTAAACGTTAAAACACAGATTGTAGTTCACATGAGAGTGGTGGGTGAAGCCAATGGTTGAAAATTAGGAAGAAGGCAGAATGTCGCCTACTAGTCAATCAACATCTAGGTCATTTAAAAAATATATTGTTATATATTTAACTTGGCAAGTCAGTTAGGAAGAAATTCTTATTTACAATGACGGCCTATCCCAGGCCAAACCTGGACGACACTGGGCCAATTGTGCGCCGCCCTATGGGACTCCCAATCACGGCCGGATGTGATACAGCCTGAAATCGAACCAGGGACTGTAGTGACGCCTCTTGCTCTGAGATGCAGTGCCTTAGACTGCTGCACCACCATTTCTCATGCACAGTAGCTTGCCGGAAGATACCGACCGTTAAATCAAATTTATTTATATAGCCCTTCGTACATCAGCTGATATCTCAGTTCTGTACAGAAACCCAGCCTAAAACCCCAAACAGCAAGCAATGCAGGTGTAGAAGCACGGTGGCTAGGAAAAACTCCCTAGAAAGGCCAAAACCTAGGAAGAAACCTAGAGAGGAACCAGGCTATGTGGGGTGGCCAGTCCTCTTCTGGCTGTGCCGGGTGGAGATTATAACAAAACATGGTCAAGATGTTCAAATGTTCATAAATGACCAGCATGGTCGAATAATAATAAGGCAGAACAGTTGAAACTGGAGCAGCAGCACAGTCAGGTGGACTGGGGACAGCAAGGAGTCATCATGTCAGGTATTCCTGGGGCATGGTCCTAGGGCTCAGGTCCTCCGAGAGAGAGAAAGAAAGAGAGAATTAGAGAGAGCATATGTGGGATGGCCAGTCCTCTTCTGGCTGTGCCGGGTGGAGATTATAACAGAACATGGCCAAGATGTTCAAATGTTCATAAATGACCAGCATGGTCGAATAATAATAAGGCAGAACAGTTGAAACTGGAGCAGCAGCACATCCAGGTGGACTGGGGACAGCAAGGAATCATCATGTCAGGTAGTCCTGGGGCATGGTCCTAGGGCTCAGGTCCTCCGAGAGAGAGAAGGAGAGAATTAGAGAACGCACACCTAGATTCACACAGGACACCGAATAGGACAGGAGAAGTACTCCAGATATAACAAACTGACCCTAGCCCCCCGACACATAAACTACTACTACAGCATAAATACTGGAGGCTGAGACAGGAGGGGTCAGGAGACACTGTGGCCCACTCCGAGGACACCCCCGGACAGGGCCAAACAGGAAGGATATAACCCCACCCACTTTGCCAAAGCACAGCCCCCACACCACTAGAGGGATATCTTCAACCACCAACTTACCATCCTGAGACAAGGCTGAGTATAGCCCACAAAGACCTCCGCCACGGCACAACCCAGACAGGATGACCACATCAGTGACTCAACCCACTCAGGTGACGCACCCCCTCCAGGGACGGCATGAGAGAGCCCCAGTAAGCCAGTGACTCAGCCCCTGTAATAGGGTTAGAGGCAGAGAATCCCAGTGGAAAGAGGGGAACCGGCCAGGCAGAGACAGCAAGGGCGGTTCGTTGCTCCAGAGCCTTTCCGTTCACCCTCCCACTCCTGGGCCAGACTACACTCAATCATATGACCCACTGAAGAGATGAGTCTTCAGAGACTTAAAGGTTGAGACCGAGTTTGCGTCTCTGACATGGGTAGGCAGACCGTTCCATAAAAATGGAGCTCTATAGGAGAAAGCCCTGCCTCCAGCTGTTTGCTTAGAAATTCTAGGGACAATTAGGAGGCCTGCGTCTTGTGACCGTAGCGTACGTGTAGGTATGTACGGCAGGACCAAATCAGAGAGATAGGTAGGAGCAAGCCCATGTAATGCTTTGTAGGTTAGCAGTAAAACCTTGAAATCAGCCCTTGCTTTGACAGGAAGCCAGTGTAGAGAGGCTAGCACGGGTAATATGATCAAATTTTTTGGTTCTAGTCAGGATTCTAGCAGCCGTATTTAGCACTAACTGAAGTTTATTTAGTGCTTTATCCGGGTAGCCGGAAAGTAGAGCATTGCAGTAGTCTAACCTAGAAGTGACAAAAGCATGGATTAATTTTTCTGCATCATTTTTGGACAGAAAGTTTCTGATTTTTGCAATGTTACGTAGATGTAAAAAAGCTGTCCTTGAAATGGTCTTGATATGTTCTTCAAAAGAGAGATCAGGGTCCAGAGTAACGCCGAGGTCCTTCACAGTTTTATTTGAGACGACTGTACAACCATTAAGATTAATTGTCAGATTCAACAGAAGATCTCTTTGTTTCTTGGGACCTAGAACAAGCATCTCTGTTTTGTCCGAGTTTAAAAGTAGAAAGTTTGCAGCCATCCACTTCCTTATGTCTGAAACACATTCTTCTAGCAAGGGCAATTTTGGGGCTTCACCATGTTTAATTGAAATGTACAGCTGTGTGTCATCCGCATAGCAGTGAAAGTTAACATTATGTTTTCGAATAACATCCCCAAGAGGTAAAATATAGTGAAAACAATAGTGGTCCTAAAACGGAACCTTGAGGAACACCGAAATTTACAGTTGATTTGTCAGAGGACAAACTATTCACAGAGACAAACTGATATCTTTCCGACAGATAAGATCTAAACCAGGCCAGAACTTGTCCGTGTAGACCAATTTGGGTTTCCAATCTCTCCAAAAGAATGTGGTGATCGATGGTATCAAAAGCAGCACTAAGGTCTAGGAGCACGAGGACAGATGCAGAGCCTCGGTCCGATGCCATTAAAATGTTACGTTTGTTTACACTGAGCTGCACTGGGGTCAGAATGCGATCCTGGTTACATTAAGACACAGTGGAGCCGGCACGAGATATGGGTCGGAAAACATACCGTAATGCAGGGATGGGATATGCCTCTGTACTCCAGGTTTTACTTTTATCAACACTGCTCCATCGAAAATATTAAAATACTGCTAGTTTTCCACGAAAACAGCCTTTTTCGTCCTCATGCTAGCTTGTAGTAGCCACCGCAGAAATTTTGGAATGGCAGTGTCAGCCAATCAGCTCCTTTGTGTTGTTGAACACGACGTGGTCGTCACTTGTTTCCACAGCCACAAAGTAAAAACCCTGCCTATTTCTACAATTTCTTAAAATCTGATTTTAAAACTAACCCTAACCACACTGCTAACATTAGGCCTAACCATAACCTTAAATTAAGGTTTTGTTTTCCTGAATTTTACGAGATAGGCCATTTTGACTTTGTGGTTTTTACTAGTTACCACAGCCACAATGTGCCAATCTATAATGCCTGCTGTGGCCAGCTAGCACGATGACAAAAAGGGCAGTCATGAATACACCCCTGGTAGTTTGGGTCCCAGATGCTGATTGGCTGAAAGCTGTGGTATATCAGACAATATACCACCGGTATGATGAAACATTACTTGTTTACTGTTCTAATTGTGTTGGCAAACAGTTTATACACTGAACAAAAATAGAAACGCAAACATGTTAAGTGTTTGTCCCATGTTTCATGAGCTGAAATAAAATATCCTATAAATGTTCTATACGAACAAAAAGCTTATTTCTTTAAAATGTTTAATAATCCTTCTACCTGACAGGTGTGGCATATCAATAAGCTGATTAAACAGCATGCTCATTATTACACAGGTGCACCTTGTACTGGGGACAATACAATGGCACTCTAAAAGGTGAGGTTTTGTCACACAACACAATGCCACAGATTTCTCGTTTTGAGGGAGTGTGCAATTGGCTTGCTGACTGCAAGAATGTCCCAGAGCTGTTTGCAGAGAATTTAATGTTAATTTCTCTATCATAACCGCCTCCAACATCACTCAAAATGTCCCACTTCTTCCATGGCCTGCATACTCACAAGACCTGTCACCAATTGAGCATGTTTGGGATGCTCTGGATCGACGTGTATGGCAGCATGTTCCAGTTCCCGCCAATACCCAGCAACTTTGCACAGCCATTGAAGAGGAGTGGCACAACATTCCACAGGCCACACTCAATAGCCTGATCAACTCAATACAAAGGACATGTGTCACACCACACTGGTTCTCTGATCCACGGCCCTTATTTTTTTATTTTTTTTAAGTTATCTGTGACCAACAAATGCATAGTTGTATATGCATCTGCGCCTAATGCATTTATTTCAATTGACTGATTTCCTTACTGATCTATAACTCAGTAAAAACTTTGAAATTGTTGCATTTATATTTTTGTTCAGTATAATAGCAATAAGGCACCTCGTGGCTAAGAACAGCCCTTAGCCGTGGTATATTGGCCATATACCACACCTCCTTGGGCCTTAATGCTTAAATATAAGTAAGGGCTGTTCTTATGCACTGCACAGAAGTGGAGTGCCTTGATACAGCCCTTAGCAGTGGTACAGTGCCTTGCGAAAGTACTCCGCCGGAGTGTCTCTTTTGGGTCACTTTTGCCGGTCCCAAGCCCGGATAAAGGAGGAGGGTTGGAATTGTGACATTAAAAAAAAGAATCGACAGAAGAAAGTTCATTTGTAGTTCTAAACATATTTAGGGTGTTTTTTTACTCACTTTTTGTCTCTCCCACAACGTTATTCCTCCCTCCTACGGTGTCCATCACAATTACATGCACATGGCCAATTATGCAAATTAGGTGATGATGCCATTTAGCAACTTTTAGGACAGCCTATAGCTACTTTCCTTACTGAGGAGTTGGCAACACTGCCCCAAACTCCTCAACCATCAACACGTATTTATGGAATGCCGTTTGGGTCTTTGCGTGTTAAAAAAGACGAAACATCAAATAAGCTTTTAATTTGATGTGCCAAATAGCCAACTTCTATTACAACAATGTTGTGCGTGCTGAATTTGCATGCGCAACTAAGCCAAGTGCCACCATATAAGGTCAGGAGCACTGTAAAAACAAAAACAATTGGGCTACAAAGAAGCACACACACACCAGCCACAATGTGTTTACAATACTGCGTTGGTAATAAGCCATTATGTGTTAGACCGAATGGGAAAACATATGTGTGAGCATTTAAAATAACAAGCAAAATCACAAATGTCCAACATTCTCCCCGACATGCAACTATCCCAGAGGCAGGGGAGAAAGGATGGGGATCTTGCTGGTTCTGTCTGCCTGCCAACCACATCCCAAGCAGTTTCACCTGATTAATCCTAGCTAGTCGAAATACAGAATAATAATCAAGCATTTTGTCACCGTTGATAACAGTTTGGAAACTGGAGGTAGGCTGTCTCCCTACTGCGTTGACTTCGGTTTGCAGTATGACAAAGTCAATCACAAATGTCTTTGATACAGGTGTTATTAGCAACTTCTGGGGTAGCTAGCTAAGTAGCTTTAGCTTGGGTACTTATCTAGAACCAATACGACCAGCCAGGAAAAATGGTCAGAAACTGCAATCATTTTCAACATTCTTAGCAATGATTAAGGAATATATGTGACTACCTATTAGTTAGCCAGCCACTTGTTGTTCTATTGAAATCGAACTTCAGTTCATGAAAATAACTAGCTAGCTAACAAACTAAACAAGCTAGTCAACTACCTAGCACTGTTGCCCCAAACTAGTTATAAGCAGCGAGCTAGCTTAATCTCGCTAGTGTGGATTGACCGGGTCCAACCATCATCAACCAAATACAAAAACTGTCTTATAAATTAGGGGTATTTTAAGATGATGACACTTATCTAGATGGTTAGCTAGCTATCTATAGCTACTTAAACTGATGTAGAATTGCAATGTTTTGGGGGGGAGAACATTGTTTGCATCCATCAGCTAGTTAGCTTTTTTTTTTTTTATTACCAGTACTGTCCCAGAGTTAGGGGAAGTGTGTCTGTCTCGTGCGGCAGGTGCAAGAGACAACTTTACCAGCATCATAGCACGTGTCGGTGAATCGCTGTGACGTATGAAATACGAGTGATGTTGTAATCAATGTGTAATAACGACATAAAACAATTAAACGTGTTAAATTATTATGTGACGTGCAGTCATATTTAGGTCCTGATTGGTCAACAAGTTTATTTGGTGTGTCAAATAGTGTTATTTGACGTATCTTTTATGACACGCAAAGACCGAAACGTCATTCCATACTAATCTCATAAAATGTCTCTGTGTACTTCCAATTTGAAGCCTTTATACCTAATCTTTCACATTGTCTGGTTGCATAGATGTTTTCAGGAGTTTGCAGATTTGCATGTTGCCATAATAAATTCAGATAACATTGTAAATTTGGTTAACCTTGTAATTACTGCCAGTGGGTCATATAATTATATAGGCTTTGTTCCTTTAAAGAGGAGTTGACTAACACATGTGTTTGTTTGGATACATAGTGATATTGTTTTCCCACACTCCACAGCATTCAACACGTTTGAAACCCACCCTCTTCCCCACTGCTTGGAATGCCAGAGATTTTTAGAAGCCATGTTTGCTCTTGGATGGGGAGAGAAGGGTGAAACGTCACTTATAGAGGAAGAAATGTAATGTGAAACTGAAATTATGTTGTCTAGAATATGAATTGGACTTAGTCACTGCCTGTGGCATTTACTTATTCAGATCAACTTTATTATCCCACCAGGGGGAAATTAATTTGGTCAGGTGCCTAAAAAGACGTACATAAAACAATATAATTCATTTAAAGTGCACTAGCTACACATTTCAATAAAATTGCAATATGTTGTGTACTCAAGGGATCAACAGACTATTGGCTGTTGGAATAAAAGATTCCCCATATCCCCTTGTCCGGCTGCTGCTGTGACTGAATTTTGAGTGAATGGGATTAGTACTGTCCTGTAAAATGCTGTTTTATGAGGATGAGTTTTGTGTACAGGTTGGTGGTTGATTCTTGATCTATACAAATTACATGTTTCCAAACACGCATATCAGACCAAAGGACAGCACACTCTGCAGGACAGATTTATAGAACATTTGTAAGATATGGTGGTCAACATTTAAAATGGTTCAGTTTGCATTAAAAAAAAAACAATCTTTGCAAAGGCACAGTCATTGGATTTCAGCTTGTCTATTTCGATTCCTCGGTACTTATGTGGTCACTCTATCGACTGATTTCCCATTGATCTTCGTAGGAGGTAGTGGAGTTTTGTTCCTTCGGAAATCAATTTCCATCTCTTTGTTTTCTTAACGTTAATTTCAAGAAAGTTATCTGCACACCACTGGATGAATTGAGCTGTTTCTCTGTCAAAACCTTGAAGAGAGGCTTGGTCTGAGTGGAGGAAACCCACAACAGCGATGTCATCTGCATATTAAAAAAATGTGTGGGCTGCGTCAGAGGTTTGACAATCGTTTGTGTACAGTATCGGTGAAAGTACGCAAACTTGAGGGGCTGCCGTATTTACCATTCTAGGTGTAGAGATGACAGATTTAAACTTCACTTGTTGAGTACGGTTCACAAGGAAACTATTAATTCACTTGATCAGTAGAGAGTTGACACCCAAATTCACCAGCTTGTCCACCAGTAGGTGGGGATGGTGTTATTTATTTATTTCACCTTTATTTAACCAGGTAATTGAGAATAAGTTCTCATTTACAACTGCGACCTGGCCAAGATAAAGCAAAGCAGTGCAACACAAACAACAACAGAGTTACACATGGAATAAACAAGTGTACAGTCAATAACACAATAGATTTAAAACAAAATAAAGTCTATATACAGTGTGTGCAAATGGCGTGAGGAGGTAAGGCAATAAATAGACCATAGTAGCAAGTAATTACAATTTAGCACTGGAGTGATAGATGTGCAGATGATGATGTGCAAGTAGAAATACTGGTATGCAAAAGAGCAGAAAAGTAAATCAAAACAATATGGGGATGAGGTAGGTAGATTGGATGGGTTATTTCAGATGGGCTATGTACAGCTGCAGCGATCGGTTAGATGCTCGGATAGCTGATGTTTTAAAGTTGAGGGAAATATAAGTCTCCAGCTTCAGCGATTTTTGCAATTCGTTCCAGTCATTGGCAAGCAGAGAACTGGAAGGAAAGACGGCCAAAGGAGGTGTTGGCTTTGGGAATGACCAGTGAGATATACCTGCTGGAGCGCGTGCTACGGGTGGGTGTTGTTATTGTGACCAGTGAACCTGAGTTAAGGCAGAGCTTTACCTAGCAAAGACTTATAGATGACCTGGAGCCAGTGAGTCTGGCGACGAATATGTAGCGAGAGCCAGCCGATTTAGAGCATACAGGTCGCAGTGGTGGGTGGTATATGGGGCTTTGGTGACAAAATGGATGGCACTGTGATAGACTGCATCCAGTTTGCTGAGTAGAGTGTTGGAGGCTTTTGTAAATGACATCACCGAAGTCGAGGATCGGTAGGATGGTCAGTTTTACCAGGGTATGTTTGGCGGCGTGAGTGAAGGAGGCTTTGTTGCGGAATAGAAAGCCGATTCTAGATTTCATTTTGGATTGGAGATGTTTAACATGAGTCTGGAAGGAGAGTTTACAGTCTAGTCAGACACCTAGGTATTTGTAGTGTCCACATATTCTATGTCAGAACCGTCCAGAGTAGTGATGTTAGTCGGGTGGGCGGGTGCGGGCAGCGATCGGTTGAAGCTAGTTTTTCTAGCGTTTTAAGAGCAGTTGGAGGCCATGGAAGGAGTGTTGTATGGCATTGAAGCTTGTTTGGAGGTTTGTTAACACAGTGTCCAAAGGGCCAGATGTATACAGAATGGTGTCGTCTGCGTAGAGGTGGATCAGGGAATCACCCGCAGCAAGAGCGACATATTTGATATATACAGAGAAAAGAGTCGGCCCGAGAATTGAACCCTGTGGTACCCCCATAGAGACAGCCAGAGGTCCGGACAACAGGCCCTCTGATTTGACACACTGAACTCTGTCTGAGAAGTAGTTGGTGAACCAGGCGAGGCAGCCATTTGAGAAACCAAGGCTGTTGAGTCTGCTGATAATAATATGGTGATTGACAGAGTCGAAAGTCTTGGCCAGGTCGATGAAGACAGCTTCACAGTACAATATTTTATCGATGGCGGTTATGATATCATTTAGTACCTTGAGCGTGGCTGAGGTGCACCCGTGACCAGCTCGGAAAACAGATTGCACAGTGCAGAAGGTACGGTGGGATTCGAAATGGTCAGTGATCTGTTTATTAACTTGGCTTTCGAAGACTTTACAAAGGCAGGGCAGGATGGATATAGGTGTATAACAGTTTGGGTCTAGAGTGTCACCCCCTTTGAAGAGCGGGATGACCGCGGCAGCTTTCCAATCTTTAGGGATCTCAGACGTTACGAAAGAGAGGTTGAACAGACTGGTAATAGGGGTTGCAATAATTTCAGCAGATAATTCGATTTGCACGGGTCCAGGTTTTGCAGCTCTTTCAGAACATCTGCTATCTGGATTTGTGTGACGGAGAAGCTGGGGAGGCTTGGAGCTGTTGGCTTGGGTTGGGGTAGCCAGGAGGAAAGCATTGCCAGCCGTAGAGAGATGCTTATTGAAATTCTCGATTATCTTGGATTTATCGGTGGTGACAGTGCTACCTAGCCTCAGTGCAGTGGGCAGCTGTGAGGAGGTGATCTTGTTCTCCATGGACTTTACAGTGTCCCAAAACGTTTTGGAGTTACAGGATGCACATTTCAGGATACAAATTTCTGTTTGAAAGAGCTAGCCTTAGCTTTCCTAACTGCCTGTGTATATTGGTTCCTAACTTCCCTGAACAGTTGCATATCGCGGGGACTATTCGATGCTATTGCAGTCCACCACAGGAAGTTTTGTGCTGGTTGAGGACAGACAGGTCTGGAGTGAACTAAGGGCTATATCTATTCCTAGTTCAACATTTTTTGAATGGGGCATGCTTATTTAAGATGGTGAGGAAGGCACTTTTAAAGAATAACCAGGCATCCTCTACTGACGGGATGAGGTCAATGTCATTCCAGGATACCCCGACCAGGTCGATTAGAAAGGTCTGTTCGCTGAAGTGTTTTAGGGAGCGTTTGACAGTGATGAGGGGTGGTCGTTTAGATAGGACAGTGGTGTGGGGCCTGATCACCTCCATGAAAGGACTGTAACAAAGCGTTTTAAAACATTGAGCAACGGAAAGTAAAAATGTGCATTTTATCAGACCAATCCAGGCACTCCCAGTTTCCATCTGCTTTCTTCCATTTTGGTGACTATTGAACATGACCCATGCCCTTCCTCATTGCTGGACACATCACAGCAGCTGAGCTTCTCCACCCAAACCCCCACCCCGTACAAATGGATGGTGATTTATCCAGGGTGCTTCTGCAAGAGCACTAAGCAGTGCTAATCTGTTCTGGGCCAGATTAGAGCTTTGTTATCCAACATCTCTCATTTTCCTCTCTGTACAGAGGAGAGGCTCCTTCTGTGTTCCGTCTGTTTTAACACTTTTAAACCAGTGTGTCTTGATTATTGTTCTCGTCTTGTGGGGATCTGGTGCGAAGCCTTCGCCGACTAGCTCTTTCGTTTCTCACCTGAGTTGCTTTCTTGTTGCGCAGATGGACGCTCCCTCCTCATCCTCCTCTTTTCCTTGGGATTTAGTGTTCATGCTGTCATCATAGTTGGTCTCCTATGCGTATTAGCATGAGTCTCGGGCACCGTGGACACTGACTCCCCCTCGTCCTCCTCTTAAAACGCTTTGGAGATTTTCATCTCTTTCTTTTCCGTGATCCTTTTTTCTTTCCTTTGGGGGGGGGGGGTGAGGTAATCAAGGAGGGGGGTGAAGATGCTGAACCAGGGGGCTGTGATGCTCTTTACAG